>NC_067401.1:291859572-292159572 GCF_016432865.1 Antechinus flavipes | reverse complement strand
AGTATAAATTTTTTATACTCTCTCAGAAAGCTATTCATGGTACTATAGAAGATACTTTTTCTTCAGGTCAGCTTTTTTATTCCAGTTTTTGTCATCCACCATTCCAGGTATGCTTTGGATCAGAGGGAAAACAAGACTTAAAGTCAATTAAGGATCACACTAATTATGTGATCTTGAGGGAATTGAATCACTTCTCTGGCTCTCAGTTTCTTCGACTACGAAGAAAGAGTCTAAACTATATGATTTTGAAGTTCTCATCCTCCACTGACATTCTATGATTCTTTTTTTTCCTGTCATTTTTAATCTCAAAGGATAAAATAAAGAAATAAAGGCTAATCATTAAATATGATATATTGCTGGGACCTAGGCTATAAACACAAGTGCTATTCTCCTTTGTCTCATTGAACATTATCAAATTGGGATGAGAAATAAACTTCACCATATTTCCTTTTTGACTCAGGCAGCTATCCATGGTGAAATGGGCACCAGGAAACAATCTTCCCCGTCCAAATTTCCTAAGAATGACGGGAGAACTAGGACCAATTCCATTCTCCTAAAACTATATAAAGTAATGAATGAACAAATAAAGGATAGAAAAATGAACTGAAATTATTCCTAGACATTTGAACTACCTTATGCTCATTATTTAAGAGATATAGAGATAATTTAAGAGAAGTTTGGTCTTTTCAAGAGGCTGAATCAGGGTCTTGTCTGATTGTTCATGTAATAAGTGATGCTATAAATAGACCTGAAGCCAATGAGATTCATCTTCCAGAGTTCAGATTCAGCCTCAGATGGTTATTAGAAGAAGAAAGAAGAAGAAAATAACAAACTACTCCAGTATTTCTGCCAAAAAACCCCAAATGGAGATATGAAAAGTAGGATGTAACTGAAAACATAACTGAACAACAATAATTGACACTAGGTTTACTCTTTCTGATATTAATGGAAATCATGTCATGTCCAGTTCGGAGTCTACCATGGAATGGCAAAACAAAATATTCTGATCATAGACAACATCAAATTCTAAACGATTTTTTTTCAGATAATAAATAGATGTTGAACCTCAAGTATAAAGCTAGAAAGTTTGACCATCTATCCTTTTCTCTCTCCCTTTTCCACAGTCACAATCAATCTTATCCAGGTTTCTAGGTCTGCCTCTTCCTATTCATCCAGTTAGTTTATCTTCTCTATTCTTGCTTCACTTGATTCTTCAACTGGCCTTGACCAAATAATCTTTCACTTTAAGGTTTCATTTTCCAATCCTTGCCTCTGTGACCTTCCTTTGCTGCCACTGACCTGCTAATCTCAGTAATCACAACTATTTTGTGTTTCTACACCAGATCCTGAGCTACTGAGCACATCAGGAAACAAATCAAGCTGATTTCACTTACTGTAGTTTGAAAGACTTGTTTTTCTCTTCTTTTCTCAACTCTCTCTCTAGTTGCCCATGGTAACTGTTCAAAATTTTCTCCTCTCTTCTGCTACTCCCAAATCCTACTTTACCTACCCCTTTCATTTACAGTAGATGACATAATCTGCTATATTAAGAGAAAACATACTATTTGTTGGGAGCTTGATAGATTTCACTTCTTTGTTCACAATGCAAAATATTTCTCTCCCATCTCACAGGAAGAGTTACCTCAATTTTAAGTTGAATACTGCTACTTTTGTCCTTGACTTTATCCCCTTTTGCTTCTTCCAGAATCTTGCTCCAAAAAAATCATCATCTGTTTCTTATGTAGATTTATTGAAGCCTCCTCATTTGCAAACATTCCTTTCCTAATAAAATATGCCTCAAAATAAATCCTCCAATGGACCTGGATTTGAATACCATCTCTAAGGTTTTATAGCTATGTGACCTTGGACAAGACACTGACAGCTAAGTAATGCAGTGGACAGAGTTCCAGACGTTCAATCAGGAAGACCTGAATTCAAATATGACCTTAGACATTCACTAATTTTATGAATTTGGGCAAATCATCTTTGTTTGGCTCAATTTCCTCATCTGTAAAATGGGGATAAAAATAGCACTTACCTTCCAGAGCTGTTGTGAGGCTCATTATTGTGGATATTGAGGATATTATTGTAAAGTGCTTGGCACACTGTAAGTGCTATGTAAATATTAGCTATAATTATTGAACTTTCCTGGGCTTCAGTTTTTTTCATATATAAAAAGGATAAATTGAAATAAATTCCCTTAAAGATTAATTTATCTCCAATTATATGATTCCACTAGGCTCTGATTTTTCCTCTGGACTTTTTACTTAATTCAATTACCCTTTTCTTTGTCCTACCTTTTCATTATTCAGAAAACTACAACTTGAGCTCAAATTCAATCTTAAACACTTACTGTCTATGTTACCTTAAAAAAGCGTCTTCTTGCTTCCTTTCTATATTCCTATTTTCTCAACTGCAAATTTTTTTTCATATGAATAATTTACACATACAAAGAGAGAATTATTGACGAAGGTATTATGAATGATATTCTTTAACAAATCAATTTTTCTAGTAATAAAATTGAACTCTTTGCTTTTTGTTTGTATTTGTACTGTATTGCTATATAGCACATATTAATGTCTCAGTGATTAGAGTCAACTCCTAAAATCAGGACCTTTTCACTCTATCTCAGCCACACATAGGAACAGCCATATCATTTTTTTCATCTCCTACAAATTTTCTACCATCCATAATTCTGACTCTCCTTTATTTCTTTTCTTATCTATGACCTCTTATCCTTTCAGTTCTCCCTGTATGTTATCCCTCATAATTTAATTATACATCCTCAACACAAATTCAAGGCACTCCAACTTTCTCTATTTTCTTAGATCATCACCCATTCTTCATTCATACTTTCCTCCTGCAAAAATCCTGATTAATTTAATAGTTAAACTTTTTAATTCCCTCTTACTCTTGGGATGCTAATATTTTCCCTTATTATTATTTATGCCTTTTCAGACCCTGTGTCTGTATTGCTTCTACCATGTACTATCTCTGTTCTTGCTTACATGTTGAAAATGGTTTGGCACCATGCCAATACTGGGTATTATTATTAGTCATAAAAATAGTGATGTTTTATCAGGGTGATTACAATTATACAATTTTTGCTTCACTTTTTCATATCAATATCACTACTTTCAATACATAATTGTTACTCTCATTTATCATGATTATTGTCAGTAGTAAGGAAAGATAAACATAAACTGATTTATTAAACTAGCAAGAGACTTAAGAGGAAGTACTAAGTCTATTTTATATTTTTAAACTTTTTATTTTGAGCAACATAATCCTTAACATTTATATATAATACAACAGAACTGGAAAAATAAGCAGATATGAATGAATCATTTGAGTTTTGGAAATAGCAATCATTTATTTTTATGACTATAATTAACTTTTAAATAGAATTATCATTATTAGCATGCCTAATACATATAAACAAAAGGAAATGACTGATAAATGTCTTTCTTCCATTTTGCTCCTAATAGCAATTACAAAAGTACACAGGAAGTTAGAGAACTCTAATGCTTAAAATTTCAATATTATATTCATCATTTTCATTAATAGTATTTCAATGTTTACAGATGAATAAAAAGAATACTGATCTTAGATTCATAAGGCCTCAATTCAAGTTCTAGCTCTTAATTTATTATCTTTAAACACTTTCTGCTATTATGGCCACTTGAATGAATTCAAGCCACCAAGTTTCTGCAACCTTAATCCAGGAAAAAAAAAAAGCACTAGATCCAATAATGACCCACTAAATCCAATGAACAATGTGGTAAGTGAAATCTTGCATCACTGCCTAAGGTTTGTTCAGGGCAATAGAAAAACGTGCCTTATAAGGCACTGTGTGCCCTCGCACTGCGGGAAGAGATGTAAACAACAGAAGACTGCCAGAAGAAAATCCCAAGATGGTCAAAAAGTCTCAAAGTAGGGACATTGAAGTCAAGGGGAGCAGCATTTACACAAAGTCAGTCCAGGTGAGATGTTCAGTTCTCTGTCTTGATATGTCAAATCAGAGGTCTAAAGTTTGAGGGCTCTGAATCTCAATGATCAAAGGGATCCAAGTCCCAAGAGGGTGGAAGTCAGTACAAGAATCCAGAGGACCTAGAGAAAGATTAATGCACCCTAAATCTAGGCATGCATGCATGCCTTGAAGGAATTAAAGCTTGTAAGATAAGTAAATCAAATACAATTCTAATCAGAATTTAAAAAAATTTTTACAACATTGTAAACAAAAGTAACAATTATGAAAAACAAGAATGCTGATCAAAACATTGACTATCCATGTGTCCAAAAGACCTATCATCAAGCATGGAATAAAGAGAGGATGAATACAGGTGTTTTATATATGTATACTTACATATATGAGAATATATATATATATATATATTATATGTGGCTCTATATATTCATTGAGTAGGTTCTTTTAATATGACTATGCTTACTCTTCTTTCTTTTTTCCTCTTCTTTCTGTTTCCTCTTTTTTTCCCCTAGGTTAATCTAGAGGAATTTACTGGGAAAGTCTGAGGAGGGATGAGTTAGCCACATTAATGTAGAAAAAGCTACCACTGAATTTTTTTTATTCAAATGCATCGGAGAGAAATACCATTAGGGCAGTTTCAAAAGTGATGTGTATTAGTGTATTGAAAACTTTAAAAAGCAAGTCTTATGAAAATTTTCAGTTTCATATAGAACTCTTTGTTTACTCTTTTAAATATATGGAAACATTCTTTTTAGAATTTGTTTGTAATCATAATAAATTTAAGTTTATGATAAAAATAAAAATATAAATATAAGATGCTTCATTTTTCTAAACCTCAGTTTCCCCTTATCTATTTTAAAGGATTATTGTGAGAAAATAGAACTCTCAAAGGATTATAATAATATGAACTATTATAATTCCTTATCAGCATATGTTAGATATCATAAAATCTAGTTGAACTTACATATTTAATTATTGATTATTCATTTTGAACAACCTATTCTGAATTGGACAAATCTTTGGTTCAGCTATTTATAGAAGGAACAATTTAATGATATTTGGGAAAAAGCTACTGGACTAACTGGTAGTTTAAAAGAGGAAGGTTCTCTTTGGTATGAGACAGATTGCTTACAGAATCCATACAAATGAGCAGACTCAGAATATCAATTTCCCCAATGATGAAGAAATATTAATAATTATTTCCTCATTTTAATACAAAAGGAAAGTCTTTTGAAAACAAATGAAAACTTTTAGAGAAAATGGAAAAGAAACTAAAGAATTTTGTATTATTTATGCTTTTTAAAAAAGCCATGTCATTTCTTGACACACATTAATGTATGTACATACTCCTGAAATGCCTCTCAAAGAAAGGAAAGAAATCACAACAAGTTTAGTGGACCATATGCACTCACTTATGCGTGGGAGCAATGAATAGCAATGTCTAATATTCTGCAATCAGAGAACAAGACAAAATTTCACTTAAGTATAGTGATGCTACTGGCATGGTGATTACAGTTTTCAAAAATAATTTTAATTATTTACAGCCCAGAGAAAAGGATGATCTTTCTTCTAAGAAGAAGGTGAACCAAGTTCAATTGGGGATGGGGGTGGAGCTATGGGTTCTGACCCAAAGGAGAAGAAGAGGAGAATTGGCATTTTCTCATATTTTCTTTCTTATTAAATCCCAGCCCAGAATGCTTGGAAAAGTCTCTCAAAGAAAAGTTTAGGTATAGCTCATATCTGGGGATCTTCCCAAAGAGAGTCTTTCACTAACTGTGTCCTATTGAAGAAGTCACTATTTCACTATCTTCTTTACACAGAGCAGTTCTTAGTTCTTAGTTCTATTTGATGCAGTCCTTCTCATCACAAGGAGGACAAGACTAGTCAGGAACCTCTACTCATACATGTCTTTAACATAAGCATATATATGTCCCTCCCACAGAATCAAATCACATTTGTGCCCAATTTCCTGGGGGAGTGCTTCAATCCAATAATCACCTAAAATTACTTCTTAGATTGTATACTAGAAGATACTAATTTCTCTTGTGCTTTTTAAGGTTTTCACCCTTAGCACAGACATACCTCAGAGATATTGCAGGTTCAGTTCCACACCTCTACAATAAAGCAAATGTCACAATAAAGCTAGTCACATGAATTTTTTTTTTTGTTTCCCAGTGTAAATAAAAATTGTTATATTATACTGTACATAAGAGCTCAATGTATATATCAATTACACACATTTTATTGCTAAAAATAAATGCTAACTATCATCTGAACTTTTAATGAGTCATAATCTTTTTGTTTATAATGTTGGCTATATTTTGATGGCTGCGGCCTGATTAGGGTGATAGTTGCTGAAGCCTGGGGTAGTTATAATTTTTTAAGATCACTTGAATAGATAGAGGCCATTGTAGGATTATTAATTGGCTTAATTTCAATTATTCTTATCAGGGAATAGGGAGGCCTGAGAGGGAGAGATGAGAAACAGCTAGTTGATTGAATAGTAAGAACACATATAGCATTTATCAGTTGTCACCATCTTATATGGGCATGGTTCATGGTACCTTCCAAATAATAGTAACATCAAAGATGATTGATCACAGATTACCATAATAGATATAACATATTAAGTGACTATAACATTATATAACATAATAATAATGAAAAAATTTCCATATTGAGACAATGATAAAAATATGACACAGATACAAGATGTGAGCACATTCTGGTAGAAAAATGTAAGGTTTGATTGATGTAGGTTTTCCACAGTCCACAGCATCTGCAAAGGACAATAAAGTAAGGGACAATAAAAAAAGGTATGCCTATCATGATCTCTCCATTTTCTTTCTTCATGACATATGGTCATTTATTTATTTGTTTATTCATTATTATTTATTTACTATTTATTCATTTATTTATTAATTTATCCTCTCTTTCTCTCTCTCTCTTTCTCTTTGTCTTTCTCTCTTCTTCCCTTCCTTCCTCCCTTCCTCCTTCTTTGTCTCTCTCATTTCCTCTTTCTCCCTCTGTTTATTTTTGACCTGAACTTGTGATTCATTGGTATAGGAATCTTCTACCAATGAAATTCAACAAGCATTCTAAAACCTAGAATTTTAGGTAGTTTTCTGGGGACTTTCAGAAGTTAATATCTAACATCTATATAGGACTTTAAGGTTTTCAAAGCACTTCATAAATATTATCTCATTTTATTGTTAATTATCATTTTAATGATATTTTAATTAATTTTAATTATCATTAATTAATTTATTATTTAATTCTGAGGGGTATGCAATTATTTCCATTTTACAGATGAAGAAAATGAGACAGGCATAGTTTAACTGATTTGCCCAGGATCACATATTTAGTGAATATCTGAGGTAAGATTTAAATTCAAGTCTTCCTGACTTCCTTCCAGCACTCTATTGAATGAACCATCTAGTTGCTTAAGTGACTTGCCTGAGGTCACTTGGTCAGTATTTGTTAAAGTCTGGACTTGAACCCAGTTCTTTTATACCCTGATGCTAGCTCTTTATATTAAATGCTATCATTTTACATAGTCCTCTATATATTTCTTGGGACAATTGTCCAGTGCTCTTAAGTTACTGAGAATCTCCAGCTTCTTTCAAAGCATATCTGAAGCATCACTTCCTATGGGAAGCCTTTCTTATCTCCTAAGTTGCCTAAGCTTTTTCATACGCATATTAATATTTTAATATAATTATTTAATTATAAATGTTTTTTATTTTCCCCTAGAATGTAAGATGTTTCAGCATAGGGACTGTTTTATATCTCTAGCATCTGATACATAATAGATGTATGAATATATTTTTCAAGGTATGTCAATCCCAAATCATTTCATGGTGACTGCCCCTGTTCTGATAAGAAGCTTGCTGTAGTGAGTGGATGAGTGATCAGTACCTGTTGATTGATTTTTGAGACAAATTTGGCTCTTGTCCTATTTGATAATGTTTTCATGCAAAACTGATTAGTGATAATGCATTATATGGTGGTTTTATCATATAAATTGTGAGGGTGATATGTCTCAATGCCTGGCACAGGATCAGCTTCCATATTTGCCAAATAAGCTCATGAGAGCTTATCTGGGTGACAGCTGTCAGCACCACAATTTTCTAGGCAGCCAATATAGATTCTGAATCTGGGTAGTTAACATAGTCAAATTGTTTCTCTCTTGTATATACTATCAAAGAGGCAGAAAATCTTTTAGTGATTATACTACTATGTTTCCCTATAGTAGATTAAATCTTGAAGCACTTTTGTTTGACTAGTAATTAAATGACTACATCAGACCATCTATGTGGTTGTTCCCTCCAATGATGCAGGTGGGAAATCATCCATGCCTAGAGATGTTGTATCACTTTGTTTCTTGTCCTACATCAAATTCCAAAAAGATCTAAGAGCATTTTTCCAATCTTCCATTTTTTTGGTTTTGCTTGACTGATTCTTGATGTCTCAATGAATCAGTCATTTCTATTTGTTCAGTTCTGATTTTTAGTGAGTTATTTTCTTCATTAGCTTTTTTTTTACTTCTTTTTGTATATGTTCAATTGAGTTTTTAAATGAGTTGTTTTGCTCTATGGAGTTTTTTTTTTCCATTTCACTACTTTTTTTTTTTTTTTTTTTTTGTTTTTGTTTTAGTGAGTTATTTTCTTTTTCCAATTCACAAATTCTGTGTCCCTGCACTTCTTGGGAGTTTTTTTTACCTTTTCCAATTCACATTTCAGGAAGTTGTTGCTCTCATGCATAGCTTCTCTTTCCTTTCCCCATTTTTCTTCTAGTTCTCTCTTAGGTTTTTAATAGTCTCTTCTAGGAGAGCTTTTTGTATTGGGGACCAACAATTGTCTGGAGACTATCTGCTGTTAGTCTCTTCAGGGTTAAAAAGCTGTTCTCTTTCTGTGTCGAAACTATCAATTGTTCTTTTGATTTTTGTACTTATTTTGTTAAAGCCTGTAGGGTCTGCCTTCAGAGCCAGGAGGTTACCAGCTTCCTCTGCAGAGCAGTGAAAGGTATATAGATGGGTAGCTGTCCTGCCAACTGGCTACAAAAAGCAGCGAGTACTGGAGTGCTCTGGGAAAGAGTTCCCCACCCGGGAGTAATTCAGGCCTGCAGGGCCAAGCTGGGAAAGTACCCTGCAAAGAACCCCTGCTGTGTGAGATAACGACTGCCCTGGGGCTAGACACTGAGCAGTGAGAGTTTCACTTCTCAAAGACAAAGCCTGCCCTGGGGCTGTAAGTGTTAGCAGCTGAGCAGTAAATGGATTTGTAGGGACGGGAAGTGTCTGCCCCAAAGCTCAGTCAGCTGGGGAGGTTCTATTGCCCCAGGCTGAGCCCCCCACTGTGCAGATTAGAGGCTGCCCAGGCTGTGCCCTCCTGCTGTGCAGATTAGTAACTGCCCCCGCAAAAGCCCCAAACTGCAGGATGTAGCTGCAGGGCTACAGCTGCAGGGCTGTGGTACAGTCTGCCTAGGTCACTTCCGGGTTTGAGGGGTCACAGCCAGATCTCGTTAGGTTCTGGCATTTTTTAGAGGACCCTCTGTTTTAGGCTTTAATTTCTCTGTCAGTTTCCTGCTTTGTAATCAAGGCAGAGCAGTTAGCTTATAGCAGAGTCGTCTCTATAATTTCTCTAGCCACAGAGATCACCCCCGCCCCTGGTCTGCTCAGGACACTAGCCTCTCACTGCCTGTGCTAGTCTGTTTCTGGCCCCTCAGGACAAACCTTTCCTGGCAATCTTCTGGATTGACTTTGGCTGGTAAATTGTAGTGCTTCTAATCTTCATGAATTTAAGCAGTGAAGAGCTGTTTTTGAGGCTGAATTAAATAGTTGGTTATGAGGGGAATGAGAGGAGCTTAGAGAGTCCTGTGTACCTTCTCCGCCATCTTGGCTAAGTCCCTAAATTGATCTAAGAGCATTTTTAAGCCAAACCTCAATCTTTATCCCAGAATATTCCTTAATATCTTATACCAGTCCTAGACTCTTGCAGCCAGGACACTAACCATATCTTTCTACCATTCATCATCTTTGACCTTCTTTATTTCATGGCTTTTTACATAACTCTTTGATAATCCACCTTCCTATCAGCCACTATCTTAGTTTCAGGATTTTCCCATTATTTTACATTAGCAGAGGGTGCTGTCCATTGACCTTCAACCTCTATCCTCATCCTAGAATTTTCTCTAGAACTATGAAGGCCATTCCACCCTGAAATACTCTTCCCATTCTCTTTCCCCTCCCCACAAATATTTCTTAAATTTTGCATTGAATTCCCATGGACCATATCTGTTCTTGCTCTATCTGGTCTGAGCAATATCTTCTGAAATATTATAGAACATAACACTCCATCTGCCATGAGGTTTGACTTTAAGAGTGGAACTTCAATAGCCTAATCACTTGCTTTCCTCAATGGACTTTTCTTCCCAATCACTGGTATATAGTTTGGACTCATATTTCAAAACTACTATTTTCTGATCCTTTTATGCTCTTTGTATCTTAGTGATTTTGAATTCTTTTCTGATAATTTGTAAACTCTAATATCCTTTTCTAATTGCCCAATCCTTCACAGTTATTCCCTAGAACTCTAGTCACTTTATGTTCCACACAAGATTTACTTGCATTTTAAATTGTGCTTTCTGAAATTCCTTCTCCATAATTTCATCTTAAACCCTTTCTTTTCTCACTTTTTCTACCTTTTAACACTCACTTATGCCTGAATCCTTTTTGATGAGATTTTTATGACACTGCATAGTTAAAATTCTAGAGAAAGTCATTTGCTCTCCTCTTATCCAACTTGTAACTCTCTATAATCATCACTTAATTGAATCTATCCAAAGTTACCAAAGATTTCCTAATTGCCAAATTTAATGCCTTCTTCTCAATCCTCATCCTTGATCTCTCTGAAACTTTTGTTACCATTAATCAGTGTTTCCTCTTAGACACTTTCTCTTCTTTAAGTTTTCTTGATGATATTGTCTATTAGCTCTCCTGTCTGTATGATCATTTCTTCTTAAATCTCCTTTGTTAGATTTTCATTCAGGTCATGTCCCTAAACCATGGTTCCTCCCTAAAACTCTACCTTGGTTCTTCTCTTCTTTCTATGCTAATTTGTTTAGTGATCTCAGCTCTCAGAGGTTCAATTATCATTTATAGTTAGATGATTATCATGTGCATGTATCCTACTGTAATCTCTATCAGTCTCATTTCTCTATCTTTCACTGATGCTTTTTTTTTTTTTTTTTTTTTTTTTTTTTTTTGGCTGAGGCAATTGGGATTAAGTGACTTGCCCAGGGTCACACAGCTAGGAAGTGTTGAGTGACTGAGATCAGATTTGAACTCAGGTCCTCCTGACTTCAGGGCTGGTGCTTCATTCACTGCTTTTTAAACATCAATAATTGTATGTACTATGGGCATTTCAATGTATCCAAAATAAAACCCGCCTTTCCTCTCCAATTCTTTCTCTCTTTCCAGTTTTCCTATTACTGTCAAAGTCATCATTATCAAGATATTTGGAAATACCGTTTCCCAAAATCAAGGCCAGCAAGCAAGCTGTGCCCTAAGCTTGGCATAATAATAGTCCTTTTGCTCTGGATGATCTCACCCATTTCCTTGACCAATACCTGGTCTTCACAGAGGGATTCATGATTTTCATATTAATAACTTTTTAGATTTGTTGATGCTCCCTCCATTTTCCTAAGACCTTTAGAGCTAGAAATAGCTGATGTGCTGCAGCCTAAAGCATTCATCAAAAATCTCCTGACATACTAACAATTCCTCAACTCCTGTGCTTGTGTTACCTAATCTAATACTGCACTCGTTTTTTGCCAAGCTAACTGATTCTGCACTCTACTAAATGATTAAAAAACTAAATGACCCTTAAGACTTAAGACAATCAATTTGGAAACTGTTTCTGCAGGACCCAGGAACTGTCCATACATAATTTTTTGTGGTTTTGCATGTATATAAATCCTACTCCTGCCAGAACCCAAAAGTCCTCCTTTTCAAGAAGAATGGGACTTCTGCTTATAAGTGTTTTCCTTACTCTTAATTAAATTGAATTTATTGGCTTCCTGACTATTCTAGCTTGTTTTAGTTCTTCTGGCTACTCATACTTTAGAGGCTAGCTCTGATCTGGTTGATACTACAACCTCACCAGATAACCCAATTTTCAACTTCAGTTTTCAACTCTTTACTTTCAATAATTATATGTTAATATATATTTACATATACACATATATGTAATTATATACATAAACACACAAAAATTCATGCATATATACATATATATTATATATATATATATATATATATATATATATATATATATATAATATATATATATATATATATAATATATATATATATATATATATATATATATATGCCTTCTTTCTTTTCATGCCAGCTTCATTCAGGAGCTAAAAATTCAGGTCCTAAAAAATCTCTTTGCCTGAGCTGCTTAAATCAGTTGCTTTGCTTCAAGTTTCTCTCCACTTCAGTCCATCTTTCATTTACCTACCAAAGTGATTTTCCTAAAGTTCAGATGTGACCATATCACTTCTCCTCTCCCCTGTCCAATTTAATAAATACCTTTTCCAGGATCAAATAAAAAATCCTCTGTAAGGCATTTAAAGCCCTTTACAATCTGTTCCTTTTCTATTTTATTTCCTCTTATACTTTTAATCGAAATATTCTACAATCCTATTACTTAGAACTACTTTCACACAATACTAATCTCCCTTCTCTGCATTTGAACTAACTTTTATCTGTGTCTAGAAAATTCTCCCTCCTCACCTCTAGTTCTCAAATGCTTAGGTTTCCTTTAATGATTCAGCTAAAATCTTTCCTTCTTAGAAGGCTTTGCCCATTTTCTCTCCCTACTACCTTTTCACATCTGAGATTACCTTTCCTTTACCATATATAGTTATTTGTATGTTGACTTCGTAGTTAGAATGTTAGCTCCTTGAGAAGCTTCTACCATGCATGAGCTGTGTTAATTTGGCCAAATCAAAAAATCTTTCAATGTTATCAGGGATAAGTTTAAAATTGGCACCAATTTGCATTGCTAGAAGTTTTTTTTTTTTAATTTGGATTACAATATTAAAGAAAATATAGATCTAATTACCAAGAAAATAGACTTTGAATTTTTAAAGTCCCATACTTTTTTGTGTCATGGACTCCCTAAAGACAATCTAGAGAAAACTATGAGCCCTTTCTCAGAACAATGTTTTTAAATGAATGAAATAAAATCCATAGGCTTTGAAAGGAAACAAATGATATTGAAATAGTTATAAAAGTATTTTTTAAAAAAAGGTTCTTGGCCCCTAAGTTATAAACTCTTAAAAAGTCCAACTTCCTCTTTTTATCAATGAAGAACAAGACCCAGAGAGTACAGGTGATTTCCCCAAAATCATGTTGCTGATTAGTTCTTGAGATTGTCTCAGTCTAGTACCTTTCCACCATAACTACACTTATTTCATTGTTGCCTCCAATTGTTTCAAAATTTAGTGTTGTATGTCCCCTAAGCATTTTTCTCCTTTTCATTGTTTGTTTAAATACTGAAAACAACCCACTAATAATGAATAAAACCACCTTTGTCTGTGAACCTGATCACAAGTGATCCCTTTACAATCAAACCACAGATATTTTTCTCAGAATATCTTTTCTCCTTTCTATAGAAATAAACAAATTGAAGTTAAAGATGGATTTTTACACTCAAATATGGCTGCCTACAAATTAATAAGATTTTATTTTCTGAGGAAACATTTGGTTGTTATATTTATATCTCCATAATATCAATTAAACAGTCTTCTTTTTCTTCTTGTTTTCTTCAGACTTAGCAAAGAAAAAAAATTAATAAAGTATTCTCAAGAAATCTTTAAGTTCAAAATATATTTTATAATTTTCTTGAATAAATGCAAAAGTGAAAATGTGTTCTGTTAAATCAACAATTTTTGGTATGATGAATGGAATGTTTAAAATGTGATTGGCATTGCTTCCTAATATAGTCATTCCATTTATGTCTAGTTTTGTCTTATATGCTATCTGTAGAAAACTAGGAATTGTCAAGTTTCTTTTACTTTTGGACTAGTATACACAGTCTCTAGTAATTTTGTTTTTTAAAAAAGTTAACTTTGTTTTTCTGGGGAAGTGAATCTTCAATTTATTAAAATTTCAGATAGAATTGCTTTTAAAAATCCTGTCATTGAGGTATGAGGCAATTTGATTCCAGTTTATAGAGTTTACTGTTAAATTACTAACTCAAGATAAATATACAAAATTTTCAAAACTATCAATTAGGCCAAAAAATGCACATTAATTCATTTCCATAGCATTCTTGCTGGAGAAATATCAGTAATGTGTGACCTTTTCATAACTGACTTTAATTCAAATAAGAACTAGTGGCATTAAAATATATTCAACATTTATTAAAACAGCATTAAAAGTCAAGCAAAATGCCAGGTACAAAAAATCCAGCAACCCAAATTCATCCAAATCAGATTTTCCTTCTATTTCCATTCATTAGAACTAAGAGAAAAATGGGATCTCTGAGATGCCAAGTCACTTCAAATACATCATAGTAGCATCAACCTGTGATGTTTAGTTGGTTGCTATGTGACCAAGATTTCATTCTTTCTTTTGGGGCTTCGGCAGTCTAACACTGTAAAGAGAGAAAAACAATGGGAGTAATTCTCCTATTAGTGAATCTCTGATTCTGAATATATATGTATTAACAATTAAATTACAAAAAGTAATGAGTAGTTCATTAGTTAATAGATATTCCTTCTATAAGGCTTGTCACACTAAACAATTCAGTGTTACATTTTGATTCCTCTTAAATTTCTATCGCCTTTGAAACTCTTCAAATGGAAAAATTTTTATGAATTGCAACAAAGTCAACAGTACCTAGGTAAGAAGATAAATTATGTCCATAATGATATTGAAAGAAGAAAAAAATGAAACAGTACACTGTCCAATTATAATGACCAAGTGTGGCTCTAAAGATGAGGTAAGTAGACATAGTCATGTTCTTTACTAGAAAGGTGGCAGACTATGTGAGTATAATATTGTATACCTTGTCACACATTCAGGTGATGTGCTATTTAGCTTTCAAAAGTTGTTTTTTTCTTCTTTTCCCTTTTATCCTTTGTTTCAAGGGATGGATCTCAAGGTAGCAGATAGAAGAAAAATGTATTGACTTATTCTAGGATGTCAGGGGCAGGATGGGGACTTGAAATCTTCCATTGTTCCCAAAGTAGTCTGCATGCTGGTACTCCTGAGTTCTATAGTTTCCTGAAGTGGGTTTGGGTCTGAGTGAAAGTAGATTGTTTCTGCACTTAGCCTCTATCAGTCAACTGGAAAACACATTTGGTTCAGAGTGGCAGAATGTTAGGGTTCCCTTTTGTTTCAGATTCCTGTCCTGATTATCCCTGTGCTGAAAATGAGACTCTTCTCTGAATCTGATGTCTGAGCCATTGTGAACATTGAGCCACAAAATCGTTGCTGCTGTGGTCTTTGGACTTTTTCATTTCTTGGTATGCTGTGCATGGCATCTCACCCTGAAATTCCTATCTACATGTCCTCCTCTTACTCCTTTTTGGATCTGCGTCATGGAACTGGGTGTGTGTAACAGAGCTTCCAGTTTGCATCTTTCTCTCTTGCAATGACTTGGTATAGGTCTAGTAGTACTCTTGTTCTTGTACACAGTTTCTTTCTGGGGTGCAAGTGTTTACTTCCTACAGAAGTTCCTGGCTAGATCCCATGCCCGGTATTTACAGACCTCCCTCTTTGTCTCTGTATGTCAACTCAGTCTGGACAAGTAATTCAATGAGATATTTTCCTTCTGAATTTCTCCATCAGGTTTTCAACTGATGTGTTTTCTACATCTATTTAAAGAAATTTGTGGAGGGGATCTTGAAGTTTTGCTCTTCACCCTTTGCCATCTTGCTTCTGAGGCATCTATTTGGAAATAATATTTATACTGTGCTTAACACACTATTATTGTTTAGTCATATCTAACTCTTAGTGATCCAATGGATTATATCGTGCCAATACTGTCCATGGGTTTTCTTGGCAAAAATACTGGATTAGATTGCCATTTTCTTTTCCAACTTGGCACACAGTAGGCTTTTAATAAATATTTGTTTTCTTCTTCCCCTTCCCCTTATAAAAATAAAAGATGTCCATTTAAAAACTTTTAATTGCTAAACCTCTAAAAACAATAAGGATAAATTCTCTTATAATAAATAAATAGAATTATAAGTATAATTTCTAATTATATTCATTATAAATATATTATAAATATTTAGAAATAAAATAAATTTAATGTAATATATTATAATAAATATACATACATGTATAATGTAATAAATATAACTTTTAATAATGTAAATATATTACAAATGTGATATATAATTATAATAAACAAAATAATAAATAGTGCAGAATTAGTACAACTTCTAAGCATTCAGGTAGATAATATAGTGAATAGAGCACTGAATCTAGAATCAGGAAGACCTGAATTCAAATAAGGCCCTGGGAACTTACTAGTTGTTTTATACTGAGCAAATTTCTTAATCTTTGTGTCTCTGTTTCCTTATTTATAAAACAGGGATAGTAAAAGTGTCTACCTCCCAGAGTTGTTGTAAAGATAAAATAGATAATATTTGAAAGGCACTTTGCATACCTTAAAGCACCATAAAAATATCACTACTAGGTACCCTGGCAGTTTTTGAGACTATTTTTAGTACTATACCTTCTAGTGAGTATTGCTTTATAGAGGCCCAGAATTAGGTATCTTTTTCACAGGGAGGAAAACAGTATGAAAGGGTGTCATTAAATAATTAGACAGTAGTGAGGGATAAGAAATGGTAATTTACAAATTTGGTACCAGTAATCAATTAACTAGATAAATGGTAGGTGAGGTCAAGCTCACAGCAGGAAATCCCTCATTTTCTTTCACCTTATTACAATATGGGCACAGACATGCAGCTGGATTTCATAGTCTGGGGTAAGCCTGAGAATGTAACAACAAGATCTCAAGATCTCAAGTATGTACAGCTTTCTTCTTGTTAAGGAAGGGCAGGAGATCAGGACTCTGAAGGCTGAGAGGGAAAGACCATAAACATAAGCTACTACTTGGGGGGAACACTCTTCCCTGCTTCTTTCTCATGCAGAAATTGCTGGGGAAAGCTATTGATCCCAGTAATATGTGAGGGCATCAGGATTAAATTCCAAACAGAATTCAGTGAATGTTAGGACCATGGAAGTGGGCATGGGTATTGTTAGGAAAAGAAGAAACAAACATTGATTAAGTCCCTACTATGTGCCAGGCTCATTTGTTTTCTTCTCCCTTCCCTAATAAAAACAAAAGATACCTGTTTAAAAATGTTCCACTTTAATTACTAAAACTCTAAAAGAAATAGGGATCAATTCCTTAATAATAAACTAATTTAGTTTACACACAACAACTCTTCATAACAACCTTGGAAAGTTAAGTGCTTTTATGATTCCTATTTTACAGTTGAGGAAATATAATAACACAGAAGAAAAAGCCCTATATGATGAAGAGTTTAGGGAAGAGGAAATTGTGAGTGTATTTGTGTATTTCCTGTGTGCCTTTATTTATTTATTTTTAACAGTCTGGTTCCAACCTATCTTTCTTTTTTTCCTTTTTTTAAAATTAAAGCTTTTTATTTTCAAAACATATGCATGGATAATTTTTCAACAAACCTTGCAAAACCTTGTGTTCCAAATTTTCTCCCCTTTCCTCCCCGCCCAGATGGCAAGTAATCCAGTATAACTTAAACTATATGTTAAATCCAATATATGCATACATATTTATACAATTATCTTGCTACACAAGAAAAATCAGATCAAAAAAGAAAAAAAATGAGAAAGAAAATAAAATGCAAGCAAACAACAAAAAGAATGAAAATGCTATATTGTGATCCACACTTAGTTCCCACAATCTTCTTTCTCTTTGGGCGTAGATGGTTCTCTTCATAAGATCATTGGAATTGGCCTGAATCATCTCATTCGAACCTATCTTTCAAATCCTTTTACACATATTCCCTTCCTCATCTTTTACAATCTAGTCAAACTCACTTGTTTGCTGATGATATGTCATGTTGTTTCCTGTCACTCTGGTTGTTCTCACACCTGAAATGCTGTTCCACCCACTTTTTGTCATAAAATCTTTTGTGTCTTTCAAAACTCTGCTTAAAGGAAGGCTTTCTTGACTCCCCACCTAGTGTAAGGTATCCTCCCTCTGCCTACCCCATTTATCTTTTGTGTATTTTGTACAACCATATTCATTTATATGTCTTTCACAATGTAATATTATCTCTTTGAGGTTAGAGATTATTTTATTCTTATCTTTTTAATTTCAACATTAAGTTCAGCACATTGTAGGCACTTAATAAATAACTATTGATTAATGGATGAGTGATAGAAATGAAGGGCCTATGAAGATATAAGGCAACACAGCTTGCTAGAGCTGTGTTCCTTCTAAGGCCATTTAATCTTTTTTTTTTTTAATAGAAATTTAATGGGGGATTATAAAATTTGTAAACATCCATGGAAACTCTTAGCTTAGTATGAATGTACACCTCTATCAAAAATAATAAGAAAGAAGGAGAAAGAGAAATGGGTTTGGTTTAAGAGGAAGTGGTTTGCAATTCTAGCTCTATTCCTTATTGCCAATGTGTCTCTATATCAATCTTATTTCATCTCTAAGCCTCAGTTTCCTCATTTCTCAAATGAGAGGTTTGGACTAGACCTCTCAGGTCCATTCCGAATCTAATTTATGATTATAGGAGAACAAACTGGGAACAAATATGATGCACAGTAGATATGAAATACAGCCTTAGAGTTTGAGTTTTCTCATCTATAAATGAAGTTTATCAGTCCTATCTCCAAGGGTTCTTGTAAGGATCAAATGGGGCTGACTAAAGCATTCTGCAAACCTTAAGGTACTCTATAAATATGAGACATTAATTTTTTTCAAGACTATATATTTATGCTGAGACTATGAAGACACATAATCGTGCAGTGTTTCCTTTCCCCAAGGAAAGGTCCTAATCTCTTTCAGCATAAATAGGATGGACAATGTGCTTTTTCTGAAAAAAAAAAAAAATCTCTGTCCTAGCAGAACAGGAGATTTTTATTTGACTTTAAAATAAATGAGGACTCACTAGGGAGTCCAGAGAAGGAATGAGATGTGATCAAAATTAAATTTGAGGAAAATGTTCCCTGCCATTGCATGAGACATAGATTGGATGAGGGAAAAGATAGAGGCCTTTTCCCACATCAACATCTCATTATATAGGAGGGAGGAAGAGAAAGGGGAAATACAGAGGAACAACAGGCAAGTAAGGAGACTAGGGAAGATGGAGAACAGTTTTCTAACAAAATAAATATGTGAGCCATTAACTTATGCATCATTTTTTCACTCTGAAACTCTGAAAAAGTAAGGTTTTTCTTCTTCCAGTGGGTTCTAGGTAAGGAAGAAATGTGGAAGAAACATTCACATCAATGATGTATATTGATAGCAGTTCAAATTGGCTTTTAAGAACAGTTTTGTTTTTCCCTGAGGCAATTGGGATTAAGTGACTTGCCTAGGGTCATATAGGTAGGAAGTGTTGAATGTCTGAGACCAAGTTTGAACTCCTGAGGTGCTGGTGCTCTATCCACTGGACACCTAGCTGCCCCTTAAGAACAGATTTAAAAAATGTTAATGTGAGCACTTACACTTCTGAAACCAGAAAGCATTACAAATTAGGATCTAATTTGTTGTACTGTTGATTGTCTAGGTCTAAGAAAGTAATGGGAAAATGATAACAATACAGATTAAACTTCAAAAAAAATCTGTCTTTCTGTACATTTCTTCCCCAGAGAGTCAGTTGTTAAACATTTAATAATCCATTACTAACACTGAACAAAGATTTCTAGTTTTATGAGAATTTTTGTGAAGAAAGACTTACAGTTTTGGGGAAATTCATTATTTCTTGGTAAGTAGCAGCCATGTTCAATTCAGCTCTGAATTTTTCTCAGTGCATAATTTTGCATCTTATTATTAAATGGAAGCTCAAAAAAATTTTATTAAATGAATAAATTATAGAATGAATGAGATTAACAATATATTTTCCTGTTAAATGGGGAGGTAAACTTTTGACCTACTGTATACAACTATTACAGTAATACTCCAGGAAAATTAAAGAAAGAGAAAAGGAGTTCTTATATGTGTTAAAATATTTATAGCAGACTTTTGGAATAGCCCCAAAAGTAGAAACTACTCTTTATTAAGAATAGCTAAGGAAATTGTGGTTATGAATGTAGTACAATATTACTGTTGCATTAAAAATAACAAAATGGGTAGTTTTAGAAGAAACCAAAAAGACTTTTATAATATATGCATATGCTATATGCAGATGAAATGGGTGGAATTACAACAATTTATACAATGGCAACATTATAGGGATAGCTAAGTAGAGCACTGGATAGAGCACTGGAACTAGAGTTAGGAAGACTCATCTTCCTAAGATCAAATGTGACTTCAGACATAAGTTGTGTGGCCCTGGACAAGTCACTTAACCCTTATTTTTCTCAGTTTTTTTTTTTTAACTGATCTAGAGAAGAAAGTGACAAACTACTCCTTTATATTTGTCAAGAAAACCCCAAATGGGGTTACAAAGAGTCAGAAATGACTGAAAAACTACTAGAAAGAAAACATTACAGAGAAAAATAACTGTATAGAACTTCAGAATGCTGATCATTTCAGAATTGATATGCTGATCATTTCAGAATTGATATTCTGAAATTAAGCTCTTAACCTTGAGACAGGTGATAGGATTAAAATGTAGAGAAAAATATACCTGTTTTGGAAATGGCCAATGTGAGAATACATTTTGCTTTCTTATGTAGTTTACTAATGAGAGCTTGAATTTTTTAAAAGGATTTTTTGTTTTGTTTTTAAATTTGCTCAATAAGAAAAGGGAAACAGGAGCAAGGAATTAATAATTAAAAAGATATTTCTCCTATGACACACCACATTTATTTTAAAAATAGCTATTGCACAATAATGTTGCTCTGATTTAAAACTCAGACACTTAAGTCACACTGCCAAAAATACTACATCACGCATATTTCAGTGCATTGCCTTAACATGTAACACTACTATTAACATGATGGTTAGTGAGGAATAAATGAATGAATGAATGGAGAATATTTATTAAATAAAAAATATGATGCATATAGGATTGAAAGTAGACATCATTTATATTTATTCATCATTTAATTACTAATCCACATATACTGTGATAAAATAAAAAGAACAGGAAAACAGAAATAAGGGAAATTAACAAGATCAGTAATAATTATGCCTCATGGTTTGACCAGCATAAATTTATAGGTTATTTAATTTGATTTATTGTAATCCTGCTGGATTGGTGAAATATCTCAAAGCAGTAGGAATCATAGATTTAGATCTGGAAGGCCCTCTGAAGCTCTTTTCCAATTCTTTCATTTTTTATTTATTTTTATTTTTTTCTTATTTTTTATTTTATTTTATTTGTTTATTTATTTTTTAAAATTGATTTTTAAGCAAGAAAAAAAAGATGAAATGAGTTGTCACTTAAGGTCATGTATTAATTCACTTATTCAATATATTCAGAGTACTATGCTATAATGACTGCAGGAATTTATATTCCTTGGTGGTGGGGGTAAAAAGCAACATGTATATGGATGGATAAATACAAAATATAATCAAAGTGAATATGCAGGGGAAGTGGTTTGAGGGCATTTTTGACTGGGAGTATCAAAAATATTATGAGTGGCAAGTTTGATGCTGACCCAATGCTGGTTGGATATAGAGACAAGTAGTCCACTTCTCTTATTGACCCTTAGTCACTAATGGTGGAGGCTTTTAATGGGATTCCAGGAAAGACATTCATTTATTCTGTAAATATTTCCTCTTTATGAACAGAAAAGAAACCTGAAAGCCTTCCCCAAGAGAAAGCCTTAAGAAAGGCTGACATCTTTTATCCTGGTGTCAGAAAAATGATGTCACTATTATTGCTGCCTGGACCATAAAGTCTATGATAATCTCATTGAGCATCCTATAAATGATACAAATAACAGGGATGGAAATGTGCAAGATTATAGTTGCACTTCAGACAGTTTTGTTCAGTGTAGCTATAGAGATAAAATCTAGTGCCAGATGACTTGAAAGCTGCTATTATCATATTAACGACCCTCTTTATGCTCTGAAAGCTTGACAAATTTTTTTATCTTTTAAAAGCCCACATATATCTCAGAGAAGATCAATTTTATTCTCATAATCCATACATTTAATGTAAAGAACTCCAAAATTTCTTGTGGTGGAGGAGGTAGAAATCCAGACTATCCAACTTGCCTCAAAAATCAGCCAGGTCAGAATTGACTATTCACAGAGACAGATTCCCCCTGGAATCCAAAGATGCTGATGTCTTATCTATTGAGTACAATCAGGTATAGTGGTGACTAAAATGCAGGGAGGATAAAGAATTGGAGAATACCCAATCCATGGAAAAACAATTTCTTTTTGTTTATGGCTTTTCAAAGATCTGAGGAAAGATGAATGTGACAAGATTGATTTATAATTCCATACTGGGCAATACTGACAGTCAGGGAAAAATGCAAATGTTATAAATTTGTTAATTGTTTTAGCATGCATTTCTTTCACATGTCTGAAAGTCAGTGTTAATTGAGGGTTGTAGTTTCTGTGGCATGTCCAAAAAACATTGTGACTAACAACTAAATTTGATGGAGGAGGGCAAACAAAGTAAAAATCATGGAATATGATGGAAATGGAATGTCTTCAATTTTCTAAATTTTCTTTTTGTGGAGGATTTTAAAAGTTATTTAAATACATTGCTGACAGTTATTTAATGGCATAATTGGTTTGATATATTTTAAAGAGCTTAAATTAACTCTGATCCCACTCCTTAATTTTACAGATGAGGAAATTTAGGTATACAAAATTTGAATGAGTTGCCCAGAATCACTTAGTGCCAGACATAACTACCTAGACAATAACTACATCTAAATCCAATGCTTCTGACACTATACCAGGCTTGAAAGCACATACATTGCTTTTGGGATTTTTTTAAAAATGGGATTTAAATTTTATGGAAATTCTCTTAAGTATCAAAGTTTCCACTAAATCAGAAATTAAAAAAAAAATTCCTTCAGTTATTTAGATATGGTAAATGATGAATATTTTTGTAAACAAACACCAGACAATATCAGGACTAGTCTGAGATTAATCTTCACTTCATCTTGTTTTACCAAAGTATCCAAAACTATTTTGAAAGCTCTAAATCCACAAATTAGTTCATCAGGATTGATTACTAGGCCTGGAATCAAGAAGACTCCATTTTCTGAATTCAAAGCTGGCCTCAAAAACTTATTAGCTATACGATCCTGAGCAACTCAGTTGATCCTGTTTGCCTCAGTTTCCTCATCTATAAAATGATCTGGAGAATGAAATGGCAAAACATTTAGTATTTTTGTCAAGAAAAACTTAAATAAAGGTCAGAGAGAGTTGGATGTGATTAAACAACAATTTTTGTGATGGAAGCTTAATGCTTTCCATTTAACACACACTCATTACATACATGCATGTACTTGAGTTACATATGCATTGTTTAATCCTTAATGTAATTAATTGATTTAATAGATGAGCACTGCATAACCCAGAAATAAAGTAGACATGTTAGGATCTTTATTGAAATCATCCTACTCTACAACAGACTGGAAATGTAATTAAAATCACCTCCTGGTATTTTAATCTTCAGAAAATTGAACTGTCAGAGGATCTTTGAAAAGCTAACACATGGTACCCAGATCATCACACATGTATTACCACACTATTTTGAGACAGCGCCCATCATCACTTTATACCATGTCCCTTTCAGGCTTTTTGCTTTCTTTATGCCATGTGTATGGGGTTCAAACAAGAATTGGGTTTGCCACATTTAAGGCTGACAGTAGAAGAAACTGATCCAACCTATGGTGCAGGGCTGACGCCAGGAGGTTGAAGACGGTATGCCCTCAGCTCCTTCTGCTACCACAGCTGGTAGAAAACACTAAATTGGCTGTCCCTTTTATTAGTGCCAGATGGAAGAGAGCCAAGATATTATTGGGAACACATCAGGAGAAGAAAATCAAAGAGCAGTGAAGGGATTCAGGGAGAAAATAAAGCAGAAAGCAGAGGATATTAAAAAATTGGTGCCTAGGGTGAAGGGGAGAGGGAGAAAATTTGGAACTCAGATTTTTGGGAAAAAAAAATTTTTAATTGTTTTTACATGTAATTAAAAATAAACTCTTCAAAGAAAAGAAGAGTAAAACAAAAAAAAAAAAAGAAGTGTCTTAAAGGATCAAGAAAAATGACTGGATAAAATAAGATAGATAATGCCAAATGCTAAAAGATTGAGCTGGCAGAGAGAAGACTTAATTGTAATCCAGCTACTACTTCATCTCTTCTTGGCTGATTGGAATGGGATGTGAATGAAGAGAAATTCAGACTCCAAAAGCCTTTTTTCTTTTCTAAAAGCTTCACTATTTAAAAATCTTCATATCCATGTTTTATTGTTGTTATAACGATCACCTTTTTATTTATTTATTTATTTAGTAATTTTAGTTCTTGTTCTGCCATAATTGCCAAGATTCTTCTGAAGAAGGGACATGGAATGTCTTTACTAGATCTGTATCTCAAAGAAATCATAAAAAAGGGAAAAGGACCCACATACATAAAAATGTTTGTAGCAACCTTTTTGTGGTGTAAGCAAACTGGGAACTGAGTGGATACCCATCAGTTGGAGAATGGCTAAATTAGTTGTCATATATGAATGTTATGGAATATTATTGTTCTATAAGAAATTATCAGCAGAATGATTTCAGAAAGGTCTGGAGAGACTTAACATGAACTGATGCTAAGCAAAGTGAGTAGAACCAAGAGAAGAAAATTTTGTGATGGACATGGCTCTTTTCAACAATGAGGTGATTCAGCCTAGTTCCAATGACCTTGTGATGGAGAAAGCCATTTGCACCCAGAGACTGTGGAGACTGAATGTGGATCATAATATAGTATTTTCATTTTGGTTATTGTTTGCTTGATTTTTTCTTTCTCATTCTTTTACTTTTTGATCTGATTTTTCTTGTGCAGATGATAAATGTGGAAATATGTATAGAAGAAGTATATTTAACCTATATTAAATTACTTGCTTTTTAAGGGAGGGAGAAGGTAGGAAGGGAGAAAAATTTGGAACACAAGATTTTGCAGGGGTGAATGTTGAAATCTATCTTTGCATGTATTTTGAAAATGAAAAGCTAATATATAAAAAAGAAGGGACACTTAACAAACCTCATAAATTAAATAATAGAAGTGTCTGAATGAGATTATAGGTATAGTGGCCATGAGACCAGGACCAAAGAATTAAGGCTGAAGTAGCAGGATAAAACTGAGGTATCAAATATACAGACATCAATAATCCTGAGTATGGCTCGACCAAATTAAAATGCATTTGGGAAATATTTAACAAAATAAAGAAAAATATAACAAAGAAAATGTTAAGTTAATTGACTATAATATAGTCAATACATGGTCATCACAGAACCTTGTGTAGAGTGGAGGGACCCTGTTTTCTGAAACTTCTGGCATAAAGGAAATTATTGAAGTATTGAATAAGTTGTTTGAAGGTAGAGATTAATTTTTTTCTTCTTATCTTTGTTTCCTAGTACTATTCCTAGCATAGAGTAGGTATTTAATCAGAGTACATTGATTGATTGGGTAATATTATGCATTTTAAAATGAATTTTTAAAAGTTTAAATGAGGAATCCATAATAACTTTTGTCCTTGAACATATTTATTCTAACAAGTGAATAATTTCTATTATATATATATATATATATATATATATATATATATATACCAACTACTTTCATATAATGGTCTGTCCTAAGAAAATGTGGGGATTCTCTTCAACAATGAAATGAAACAAATCAGTTCCAATAGAACAGTGATGAATTGAACCAGCTACACACGGAAAAAGAACTCTGGGAAATGAGTGTGAACCACTACATAGAATTCCCATCCCTCTATTTTTGTCGTCCTGCATTTTTGATTTCCTTCACAGGATAATTGTACACTATTTCAAAGTCTGAGTCTTCTTGTGCAGCAAAATAACTGTATGGACATGTATACATATACTTTAATATATTTAACATGTATTGGTCTACCTGTCATCTGGGGGAAGGAGTGGGGGGAAGGAGGGGACAAATTGGAACAAAAGGTTTTGCAATTGTCCATGCTAAAAAATTACCCATGTATATATCTTGTAAATAAAAAGCTATAATAAAAAAAGAAAATGTGGGGATTAAAAAAGGGATGCCCAGAAGAGAACACTAAGAAACATTTGTGAGAGGTCAAGCCAAATAGCAGAATGAAAGTAGCTCATCTAATTTCTCTCCCAGAATGCTCCAAATACCTTTATATAATGATTCTCAACAAATGTTAGAATACCAGAACCCACAAAAAGATAAAATAGAATTTTTCAGCCAGAGGTGACTTGGAAGGTTTACAGGTGGGGTCTGTCGCATCAGGATGGATCTGGAATGCAATCGCAGCACAAACCATGCCAGCACAATTTGGCACCCAGGCCTCTGGATCTGTAGCAGTGGCAGTAATATCCAGACTTCTCAGCCCAAAAAAGTCAAAGACAACTCAGCAGAGTAGTCCCAGATCGGGGTCAAGGTTTGGGAGCCACTGAATCAACAACGGCTTAACAACCCTGTGATACCCTTAGTGACTGATAGCAACTCACAGGTAGGGGAGATCCAGACAGCTGGTGAGGAGATTGCAGGGATCTTTTTGCTGGCACTGTGGCAAGATTCTGTTGTTTTGCCTATGTTCAAATCTGGATAACAATTTTGGCTCACAATACGGGTCCCTGGAAGGATCTCTGAAAACAATAACACAAACAAACAAGTTTAGGATATTGCACCCTTCTCCTGGAAACAGATTCCTACTTTAACAAAGAGTTAAAAACTGAGTAACAGGCTTAACAAAATGAACAGAAAAAAATTTTAGCCATAAAAACTTACTGTGACAAGGAAGAGCAAAACACACAGTCAGAAGAAGATGAAGTCAAAGCTCCAACATCCAAAGCCTTAAAGAAAAAAAAAAATTGGTTTAAAAATCAAATAAGAGAGGCACGGGAAAAATTCAAAGAAAAATGAGAGATACAAAATGAAATTCAGAAAGTTCATGAAAAGAAGAATGCCTTAAAAAGCAAAATTGGCCAAATGGGAAAGGAGGTACAAAAGTTCACTGAAGAAGACAATTCTTTAAAAATTAGAATTGAGCAAATAGAAGCTAATTAATTTTTTAGAAATCTATATGCAGTAAAAAAAAAATCCTCCCAAAATGAAAAATAGAAAAAAAACGGGAAGTGTCTCATTGGAAAATAACCTCTCTGGAAATAGATCCAAGAGAGATAATTTAAAAATTATTGGTCTACCTGAGAGTCACGTTAACAAAAACAAAAACAAAAACAAAAAATCTTTTAAGAAATTATCTTTCCTGATATTTTAGAACTAGAGGGTAAAATAGAAATTGAAAGAATCTACCAATTACCTCTTGAAAGTAATCTAAGAAGAAAACTTCCAGGAATATTAGAGATAAATTCTGGAACTCACAGGTTAATGAGAATATATTGCAAGGTTCCAGAAAGAAAAATTCACACAAGATTCAGCATCTATATTAAAGGACAGGAGAGCTTGGAATATGATATTCTGCAGAGCAACATAGCTAAGATTGCAACCAAGAACTACCTACCTAGCAAAACTGAGTTAATAATCCTTCAGGAGAAAAGATTGATATTCAATGAAATAGAGGATTTTGATGCATTTATGATGAAAAGACCAGATCTGAATAGAAAATTTGATTTTCAAATACAAAATTTGGGAGAAGCATAAAGAGGTAATCAAGAAAAAGAAATCATAAAAGACTTAAGATTTATCTGGTAACATTCCTACATAGAAAGATGATACTTATAACAAGAACTTTTTCATTATTATGGCAGTTAGAGGGAATATATATATATATATATATATGTATACATACACACATATATATATAGACAGTGCAGGTGTGAGTTGAGTATGAAGGGATAATATCTAAAAAATAAAATAAAGGGTGAGGGAGGAATATATTGGGAGAAAGGGAAAGGGAGAGATAGAATGGTGTAAAAGAGGCAAGAAAAGACTTAGAATGGCGGCAAAGAGGAGGAATAGAGGGAAAGTGAACCTTGCTCTCATTAGAATTGTCTCAAAGAGACAATAACATATACACTCAATAGGGATATAGAAATCTATCTCACCTTGCAGAGAAATAGGAGGGAAAATGAAATATGAGAAGGGAATAGGATGATGGAAGAAAGGACACATTGGGGGAGGGTCTGATCAGAAGCAAAACAGTTTTGAAGAGGGACAAGGTAAAAAGAAAGAGAACAAAATAGTGAAGAAATACAGTTAATAAAAATAATTATGAAAAGAATTTTGAAGCAAGTTTATTTGATGAAGGTCTCATTTCTCAAATGTATGGGGAACTGAGTCAAATTTATTTTTGAAAAAAGACCCATTCCCTAATTGATAAATGAACAAAAGATGTGATCTATGCCCAAAGGGTTATAAAATCATGCATATCCTTTGACCTAACAATACCATTACCAAGCATGAATCCCAAAAGAGATTTTTTTTTTTAAGGAAAAGGATCTATATATCTAAAAATATTTGTTGTAAACAACTCTTTTCTCAGGACAAAAAATTGGAAAATATCCATCAATTGGGGAATGACTGAATAAACTATGTAATTATGAAGGAATATTATTATTATATAAGAAATGATGCGCAGGATGCTATCAGGAAAACCTGAGAAGTCTTCCATGAACTCAAGCAACGTCAAATGTACCATGGTTATAGTAATAGCAAAGTTATGGAATGATCAACTGTGAGTGACTTTACTATTCTTGGCAATACAATTATCCTCCAAGACTACTCAGAAGGACTTAACATAAAAAATGCATCCATCCCTAGAGAAGGCTATGATTGTGCCTGAATACAGATTGAAGCATACATTTGTAAACTTTTTTTTTTCTTGAGGGTTTTTGTGGGGGGGAATATCCGTGTTTTCTTTTGCAACATGTTTTTATCTAAATGTTTTGCATAACCTCACCTGGGCTTTCTCAATGCAGGACTGTGGGGAGGAAGGAAGAAAATATGGAATTCAGCATTTTAAAAACAAATGTAAATTTTTTGATCTGCATGTAACTGAGGAAATAAATATATTTTAAGAAAAAGCTTGTGAAATAGAAAAGCCAACTGAATTAAAATTGGAGGTCATGGGTTCAAATCAAACAAATATGTATCTATAGATCTCAAAATATTCAGTCTCTTGCAAATGAGAAATGAACTAAGGCTAGAATCTATGGTCATCTCTTAAAATCTGTCTTTCCTTCCATTTTCATTTTGATTCTCATTAGTTTAAAGGTTCTCTTATCGCTTTTACAAGGTCAGGGAAAGTATTGGGAATAGCATTTTCATCATAGCATTCATCAAGGTTTATGACAAACTCTAACATGTGAATTAAGAGTAAAGATCAAAGAAAGATCTGTTAAAATTTAGAAAACAAAACAGAACAAAACAAAACAGCAATACAATGCCCTACTGTGTTTTATTCCTTTTAAATCCTTACTTTTGGAGGCTGTTATTTGACACTTGGTCTACCAATCAACTTTGGAAAAATGCGAAAGAGATTTGTTTCTGTAGTGAAGAAAAAAAGCTGTTTTATAGCAATGTTTATATCATTCTTATCCATCCCCCACCTCCCCAAACTCTCCATATGAACTCTGGCATGCAACTTTTCTGGGAGATATAATCAGCATGTTGCTATGTACAATGAGTGGGCTGAGCAAGTTAGTGTCATGCTAATTATATATTTCAATAAAGTTTAATTTTGGAGATGGTTTTGCAGATGCAATAACTAAATTGCAGCAAAAATAAATTATAATGAGACTATCAAACATTCTGAGAGCAATTTGGGGGGAGGGTGATAACTCAAGTTAAAATGGACTGAATACAAGTACAAATTAATTCAACTACAACATATAAAAGATAGCCAAAGAGCTCTAGTTCATTCAAGCCCATGCCTAAGGACCATGAGTTGTTTCAGATCATTAAGAAAGTAACCTGTTTATTTATTGTTCTATATTTTGAATCCGCCTTGATTTCTGCTGGGCACATGAATGTTCTTTTTTGTTTTCATTTTGTATGTATTCTTTTTCGATTTTTCTTTTTTCTTATTCTGCTTCTTTAAATAAAATAAATTTGAACAAAAAGAAACTAACCTGTTATGACAAATGGAAAAAAGACCCCACAATTTCCCTAGTTTGCCAATTATATGCCTTAACAATTCTCATGATCATAATGATAAAACTGAAGATGTTGAACCTTTCTCTTTAAACTGGATGAAACAAATATTCAGGAGTATGCTCCATGAGCTACAAGGTTTAGTACAATTCACGCTATCTGCAATTACTTTCTCCATAATATTTTTGAATGGGATAAAACAAGTTAAAGCTAAAACAGAGATAACCCTGACAGGACTTAGATATCACCAAAAGTTAAAAGATTCTCATTGCTGAGAATCAGGGATGAATGTCATAGTTTCTTTAGTGATATAGAGGGATGGTGTGATTCTGCACTGATTCTATATACTTCAGACTTAGGTTCTTTATTTAGCACCAGTTGATAAAGGCATTTCCTCCCTACCCCCAAGCTTCCAGTTCCAGAAGAACTGACTCTTCTATCTCTAGGATTTGACAATATTCCCCTCATTCTCTGCAACCTAAAGATGAATATAGTGACTTCATATGTTGCTGTCTTTACATGCTTCATTTTCTGCTTTCCAGATTTTGCCTCCAGGTCTCAGCTGCCATTTTCCCCTAGGAGTTTAAATCAGTCCTTGAGCTATCAGTCTGAAACATCCATTTTTCCCTGAAGTTTCTGTATATCATAGATGTTCCTTTGTCATGACACAGGATCACTTTTCCATTAATGAATTTCTCTCTAGGGTCTCAATTTAGGTAAGACCAGGACAGCCATCCCTTATTCCCTTTCTGGATTTGCTTTTGACCTTCTGGACTTCCACACCATGTACCACCTATCTCCTTTGTCTCATAAGTATCCATTGGTAGTTATATACCTTCTCTGACCCTTGCTTTTCAGCTATTTAATTATTTATTTTTGGTATTATTTTTCCTTGTTAGAATGTAAGCTCCTTGAGGGTAGTGACTTTCTCTCTTTTTTTATATTTGTATTGACAACTTTTACTTAGCTCAGTGTTTGGTACATAATAAATAATTAATAGCTGCTTCTTGGGGCAGCTGGCCTACTATATAGAGCACCAGCCTTGAAGTCAGGAGGACCTGAATTCAAATTTGACCTCAGACTTAACACTTCCTAGCTGTGTGATTCTGAACAAGTTGTAACCCCAATTGTCTCACACATCAAAAAAAAAAAAAGAAAAAAAAAGAAAAGAAAAGAAAAGAAAAGAAAAGAAAGAAAGAAAGAAAAGAAAGAAAAGAAAAGAAAAGAAAAATAAACACTTGTTTTGCATTTCCAGAGAAAATATTGACCTAGTGACAAAGTTCTTATTCCTGACTTTTTTTGAAGGGAAAATAGTTAAAAGCTGGAAGGGATTTTCAAGCTCACAAAGGTCAGATATTTCATTTTGCAGATACAGAAACTGAGAGCCACAGAATGTGTCTAAGACTGTACTCTTAGTAAATATTAAAGCTAAAATTCTAACTCTTGGCCTCTGTCTCCAAATTCAGTATTTTCCCCCAACTAGATCATACTTGAGACATAAGAAAATAATACTGCCATGGATGCTGAACACTCAGAGCTCTTCGGTTTCTGTTTACATATTCTAAGTGTGCTGCCTATTCAGGGTTTTTGATGCTGAATTTTAAAATAGAAAACATTTTTATCATCAATTGTGAATTACATGTGTTTTGAAATAATTTATATAATAGGAAGCCTAATAAAAGGAGAAAAATGAAGAGGAGTAATAAGAAATAATTAAATGGTTTTTAATTGGTTATTGTGGGCTATGAATTTACTGTTTTCATCAGACTATCAATTAGGCCCCAAAAAGGAGTCTATATATTTCCCTTCATGACTCTATGGGATTGTGAGGAATTGAAAAAGGGTTTATAATATTTTAGTTCATGAGAACTCACTGCTATTCTTCCTCTATTGATTATCAGTTGATATCAATTTGTCAATCTAACTTTATCAATTTTTAGAACAGTGTATTTATTAAAGTATTATAGTAAAAGGGCAATTAGGCGGCATAGTGGATTGAGTGCCAAGAGTGGAGTTAGGAAGGCTTATTTTCCTTAGTACAAATCTGGCCTCAGACAGTTACTAGCTGTATGACACTGAATAAGTCACTTAAATCCGATTTGCCTATTTCCTCATATCTAAAATGATCTGGAGAAGGAAATGGCAAACTATTCAAGTACTTGGTGAAAAAGCTCAAATCTTTTAATCCACTGAAGTTCACAATTTTTTTCTCTGATTAAGAGGGAGGCATAAAGCAAGGTATTTCCTATTCCCAGTCTCTATAAAGTTGATTGGCCACTTAGCTTTGATATGTTCAGGTGCCCAATTCTAAGTTAGACAGCTGATTTCATATAAGCTCCACAGATCATGGACAAGCACCATCGACCAAATTAAATATATCTCCTGTCACAACTAATCCAAGTGCTTTTGATTGACTGATTCAATAAAGGTGTCCCAAACTAGTTAAATTGATTACAGATTGATGGTTTTAATAACTGTGTTCCCACCTGACAAAAATATTAGAACATAACAATACATTCAATGCTTTTTGTGGGATAAGGTGATTGATTGTTTGGCTCAAATGACCCCCATCCTTTTATTTGCATGTTGTGTGAAATCATAGATTATGTATTTTATGAAAAAGCACATTACACATACTTAGCCATAATGAAATTCTTAATATATGTAGAATTTCTGATAGCTTTGTGTCATTTGAGACTTTTATAAAAGATCAATTGATAAAAAGTGCTTGTGCCTGGTATAAAGTAGGTGCTGTATAAATATTCACTTTTTTTTTCTCTTTCCCTTCCCCCTTAATTTGGTAAAAAAGAATTATTGTTTCTAAGGTTATTTTTCTCAAGTGGTTTGTAGTTTGTAGATGCTGGTGTAAAATACTTAAGCTTTCACTATACTGCCTAAGAGTGCCAACCATTAAAATAGGTTCAGTTATGTAGAGACTGACCTAAACTGTCTTTTTTTACATATAAATACTATTCTTTTCTTGAAGAAAACACATGAAGTTTATTTCAGATGTAACATAGGTGATCATGACAAGGCTTGGGCTCCTCAGGTAAGTGTAGCTACTGACTGGCTGGACAAATTAACTAATGGAGTCAGTTTGGAAAAGTCAATAGAAAAATAAACCTGGATTCAGGGAGAAGTGAATTCAGTTTTTCTTCTATTACTATCTGTGTTAAGCTGGGATGGTCATTTAATCACTGAGCTTTTTCTCTGTATTTATAAAATGGGAAATAGCACCTACCTTCCAGAATTGTTGGGGGAATTAAATGAAATAATTTTTATAAAGCACTTTGAAAATCTTTATGTACATTAGGTATTATTACCATTATTGTTTTTCTCTTGACATTGGAGAGAAAACCAAGGGAGTGTGGGGCAGCTAACTGGATGCCATGGGAGTAAGGTGGAAGGGGAGTCTGGAGTTAGAAAAACTCATCTTTCTGAATTCAAATCTGGCTTCAGACACTTACTAGCTATGTTATTCTGAGCAAGTCATTTAATCGTTTGCCTCAGTTTCCTCATTTGTAAAAATAAGCTGTAAAAGGAAATTGTATCAGTATCTTTGGCAAGAAAATCTCAAAGAGGTTTCAAAAAGTTAGACCTGATTGCTACAACTCAACAGCAACCAATGGAGCATATTGATTATTCACCAAGGATCCCTTACAGTCATTACAAGACCAATTAAATACTTTCCATAGTTGTTTGAAAAACATTCTTTATCTCACTTCTCTTTTCTAATCCCTTTTGTCTTTTATTACATTTTCTTCATATCCACAGTGCATATCGCCATTGTCCTCTGGGTAATACTTAATTTTAATTCTTTGGGGACTAAAGTGTTTTATGATGTAGAGTTTAGTAATACTGAAATAATATTGTTATTAAAAAGATAAACACATCATTACTGCCTAGCTATTTGAAACAGGAACATGAAACACATACCTTCTGAACTCAGTTCCCAGTAGAACAGAATAATCTCAGAAAAGAGGGCAACAAAAGGTGATGTTACTAGAATAAGCATGCAATTTTCTGTTTTTAACAGCATTGAACATTCTTGGTTTTGAAACTAACTTGCCCCTTAAAGATTTCTGGCACTTCCAATAACACTTAGAGATGGTATAGACCCTGCACTGTGGAAAGTTTGGGTTTGATGTCAACATTCAAGACTAGAGAAAAGTGAGATATTTGATTATGGCTTATACTGAGAGAAATGGGGAAAATGGATAAAGTGGTGTAGTAATGAGTTATATAAAACTTCCTTTATTTCTTCTCTTTTTTCCCATTGTTCAAAACAGCAAGACTTCCCTCTCTCTTTCTGTATCTTTCTCTCTCTGTCTTCTTCTTCTTCTTCTTCTTCTTCTTCTTCTTCTTCTTCTTCTTCTTCTTCTTCTTCTTCTTCTTCTTCTTCTTCTTCTTCTTCTTCTTCTCCTCCTCCTCCTCCTCCTCCTCCTCCTCCTCCTCCTCCTCCTCTCCTCCTCCTCTCCTCCTCCTTCTCCTCTTCCTCCTCCTCCTCCTTCTCCTCTTCCTCCTCCTCCTCCTTCTCCTTTTCCTCCTTCTCCTCCTCCTCCTTCTTCTTCTTCTTCTTCTTCTCTCTCTCTCTCTCTCTCTCTCTCTCTCTCTCTCTCTCTCTCTCTCTCTAACACACACACACACACACACACACACACACACACACATATGCACATACACACATTTGCAAACCTGAGGAAGCTGAAATTCAGGGAATTTACATGGCTTGCTGATAGTTATAAAAAATCCAAGAAGCTGAGAAAGAAAGCTTTGGTTTCACTTAGAACCTGTAACCAGAACAAGGAAGGTGATAAAATAATAATGATAATAATATTATTTATGTAACATTTTAAGAGTTGCAATGTACTTTAATTATATCATCTCATTTCAATCATTAAAACAACTCTTAAGGAGTACAGGTGGGATTTGAATTCATGTCTAATACCAATACTGTACTGTATTTTTAGGCTCTTGTATATTAAAAGCAATTTTTAGTTTATTTAACATGAATCTAATATCCAAGCCTTTCTAACTTGATTAGACAGAAAACTCAAAAGACAAGGATACCATTTAGGAGACTGGCACTAAAGTAGCATGAAAAAAATTAAGGTCTAAATTCAGGTGATAGCAAAAGCTCATTCCTCGCTTCCCCACCCCCACCACAGGATAAAATACTAACTTATTAGCCTGGCATTCAAGTCTCTATATTTTGTGACTTCTTACCCCTTTCCAATGTTATTTTATTTGCTTCTCTCTAATATCTTATATGGTACAGCCTACTTATTACACAAATTTGGTATTCAATTTTCCTCCTCTGATATTGCTCCCCATCTTTTCCCTCCATTCTCCAGTCTGAAATATACTACCTCTTTATTTCTTCCTCTAAATTTTACTTCCTTTAAGATTTAGATCAACTGCTACTTCTTTCCTGTATTTTCTATTCTTCCTACCTTACTTCCATAGTGCTCTCTCTCTGTCTCTGTCTCTCTTTGCTTATATGACTTTATATTATACCTATTTGTTTGCATTTTTGCATTTTTCCTCCGTTATAATATAAGTTCCATGTTGACCAAAAGCTGGATTATGTCATAGAAAAATCACTGGATTTAAAATCAAAGAACCTGAGTTCAAGTTCTGATTCTTCCTTAAGAAATGTCTTTAGGAGGGTCTTTCTTTCCTTAGTTGTAAAATAATGAGAGCAGTTAGATGGTACAAAGGATAAAGCACTGGGCCTGGAATCAGGAGAACTTCAGTTCAAATCCAAAAGACTCTTAGTAACTGTGTGACCCTGGAGAAATTACTTAAACACTGTTTACCTCAGTTTCCCCGTCTGTAAATGAACTTGAGATAGAAATGACAAACCAACCACTGCAGTATCTTTGCCAAAACAAAAACAAACCCAAAACCCCAGCAACAAAAAAGCCCCCAAATTGGGAGCATGAAGACTTGGGGATGACTGATAAATGACTAAATAATGATAAAAATGAGGTTTGAATGGCTAATCTTTAAGGATTTTTTAGCCCTATGTCTATTTCTCTCATTTGTATCCTCAGTTCCCAACACAGGACCTTACACATAGTAAGGATTGTTATCTTTGTCTTCTTCTTCCCTACGATTTGTCATCCCAGGAATGGGATTAATAATACTTGCTTATACTGGAGGTTACTCTGCCTCTACTGAATCCTTCAAAGGAGGGATGTAATGAATCTTTAAATGAAATGTGGTTCATTATCATTTATATTCCTCTTTTAAATATCTTTTCCTTTTAAATTGTATCTCTCCCTCTATTATCATTATATCTCAGTGATGCTCTTGAGGGCCTCTTTACCTCCTGGATCATTGTGCTTATTACTTATACTATACTCAGTAATATGTAGGCATATGATACTATAATCTATATTTTTGATTCTCAGTTTGCATACTTTCTTCTGCGCATCACTGAATCTTTCCCATATTCTTTCTCCTATGCTATTCCTGTTACCACTTTTTGTTTTATTTTTTTATTTTTTAAGGAGCTAGTTTAGCAGTTGTATCTGGACAATTTTCTCCTTCCTGTTCCATTTTCAGTTTAAAGAAATCTGGATCAGATTAGTCACTCTCCAGACAAATACATTCTTCCTGGTTTTTGTTAGATTCCTCCTCTCCTCCTTCAAGGCCATCATTCCCATATCATAAGCCATGCTCTAGGAAAAGAAATCCTATTTTCCAGCACTGCCTTCTGTTCCTGAGGTTCATATCCTACATCTTACTTTCTTAACACACCTCCTTTCGATTGGCAAAAGAGATAAAATACCACTTGTCCCCCAAAGATCTTCAGCATTGTGATCAGAATTTTATAATCCCTAGAGATACTTTACAAGTTCTTTCTGGTGATGCAATTTATTCCCATATATACTGTGAAAAATAAGTGACTGGTTAGAGGAGCCTAGAAATTTTGTAGTTTCTCTGTCATATGTCAAATATATAGACCAGGATGATAGCATCCTTTAAAAAACAATTTTAATTGAATAAGCATGTATGTAGTGTTTCCTCTATGCCAAGGATTGTGCCAAGTGCTTTCCAAACACTTTTTCATTTGATTCTCCCAATCCTTGGGAGGTAAGTGCTATTATTCTCATTTTATACTTCAGGAACCTGAGACAGAGATTATGTGACTTGTCTGGCATGACATAGCTGTGTAAGTGTCTGAATCTGGATTTGAACTCAGATTTTCCCAAATCCAAGCTCAGCACGCTAACCATTGAAGCACCTAGCTGTCCTCTGGGCAGGGATGCAATCTCAGGAGGGATATTATGCTTCTAGATATAAAATTATACAATTCCGGCAAACTCAACATAATCATTTCCATTGACAAAGTAAAAGCAGGAGAGAAGTCTTGAAAGACCTTATATGGCTAGATGGGAAACTTAACAAACTCCAGATTTTAAAAAAAATGTATAAGATAAAAAAGAGAAATCTTAGGTGAGAACAATTGTGTGACTTGGTAAAATTCCTGAAAGATTAATATCAGAAAGGCAAAAATGTTATGAAAATTGCAAAAAAGTAATTTTATTTTTTTCCTCTTTTGCTATGATTGAGGTGAATGTAAGATTAATGAAAGGATAGCCTTCTGAATCTTATTTCATTTCTATTTTCTCAGCTAGGAAGAATGACTAGGATGAAGAGGAAAACTATTTTATTGTTCATCATTTCTGAATATAAGAGACTAGTTTTTGTTTAATTTTCTTTCAATTTATAAGCATTTGTTTTCTCTTTTCTACCTCTATATCTATTGGAGGGAATAGGAAAGAGAAAAACAAAACCTTTTCACATATTTATAATCAAGCAACACAAGTCCTGCATTGACCATGTCCAAAAAATATCTCTCATTTAGCATCTTGAGTCAATCAACTCTGCTAGGAGGCAGGTAACATGTTTCATAATTTAATTCTACGGGTCTTTTGGAATCATGTTATATTGCCAAGTCTTTCAAAATAGTTTGTTTTTACAATTTTTAAAAATTTATAAATTGTTTGATTGATTCTACTCCCTCCATTGGCTTTTGAAAATCTCCTACAAGCCAATATTCTCTTTCTTTCTTCCCTCTATTTCTAATCCTACTCTAAGTAGAGCTTGTTAATGGGGGATCTTGAGTACTAAGTAGCAGATCTCTCTCTTCTTTACTCTTTTTTTTTTCTCTCTTTTTATCTCACTCCCTTTCTGCCTTCTTTCCTTATTCACTCTTTAAATTTTATTGATGTCTGTTGTTTTTATGCTAATTTCTGGATATGTATACTTTTATCTTCATCCTGACTACTACTTTCTAACAAACTAGTACAATCCACATTCATAATGTCTCGTTAAGAATAGGAAAGTGAGTTTCATCATTGCCAAGACCAATTTTGATCATTATAATTAATCAATTTGACTGCCTTTTCCTGATATTTTTCATTACATTATTGTAGATCTAGAAAGTCTCTCCTAGCCCCGAGCAACTCCAGAACTAAAAAACAAAACAAAACAAAACAAACAAACAAACAAAATCCTCTCTGGCATTTAGTACCTTACTGAACGCTTAGCACCTCTTCTACCAGTTCTTCAATTAAATAAATATTTCTTGTTTATCCATAAATAATTGACTCAGCCCTTAAATAATCCCTGCCCCATAGTGTTGTGATGATTTGTAGACTTTAAAGTATAAGGCAGTGATTTCTTGCCATCTGGAAAACAACAGATTGGTAGAAAATGAAGCCATACTGAACCAATACAGGTTTAACAAGGATTTGGGGAATATTCAGACCACCCAAAATGACGTCACCAATAAGTGAAATACTAGGAAACTACTCCTGGGAGAAAGGATTGGTAAAAACGTGAATATTCCCTGTTAACCTATCAACTGGTTGGAAACAACATCTTTTTACTGGCTGCATAGCCATAACTAGCTACATTTAAAAAAAAAATCAGATGTTGTAATTGTTAATCACCATTTTGTATATTTTTGCTTGCTATTTACCTCTGTTAGATTGTGAGTTCCTTGAGAACATAGACAGTTTTCCTCTACTTTTTGTATCCTTAGTGCTAAGCACAGTTCTTTGCACATAGATTATTACTGACTGACTGGAAAAGTTTCTCTCTTTCTCTCTCTTTCTTCCCAGTCATATCCAGGGCTAAAGGATTAATTCATTCACAGAAATTTGCACTGGGATATATACAAGAGGAAAGTTATGAAAGCCATCTCCTCCTCCTCTTGGGACAAATAGCTCCAAGAAACAGGTTTCTTTTCTTTTCTTTTTTTTTTTTCTTTTAGGCTTTGATTTCTTTCTTTTGTCCTTACTTTTAAAAAGTGAGAATGGTGTCCTAACCCCCAAATTAGATCTCAGGATTCTAGACCATATTGCCATCAATTCAACAAGGAAATCCTTAGAAGACAAATTTCTGAGAATCTGGAGGGATAACTTGAGCTTTAGACTTAGTGGAATTAATGCTATATGGGAAATGATCTAATACCCTTCATAAAGATTGATATTGTATGTCAGAGATTCCATCCTGTTGCAAGAAAATATATGTTACTGTTTTGCCACTGAAGTGAACATTTCTTTGTAAAAACTAGTGGGATGTTAAGTGGTTATATGGAACTGAGATACTACTCAGTGTACCCTAAAATTGTAGGAACACAATCAGTGGGGACTCTAGACATTAATAAAAGACTTCTTTCTTTCAATTTTCTTAGAATACTTCAGAGTTTTGGGGGAGGGGTGAAATATAATATGTTCAAAGATTATGTGACCTCAGAAAGAGAGAGAGAGAAAGATCAGAGTTCAGCCATGTTACTTACATGTGTATACTGGATTGTATGCTTTCCTTCTTTGTATTTGCTATTGAAAGTATAATCTTTACTTTTTCAAACAAGCCATCTAGTTCAAGTAAAGAACTGAAAGGAGGACAGCGACTAGTGCTCGCTGCTAAGCACTTGCTACTTTTAATATCCTACATTTTTAGGAGCTGTATTGGACCAATGGTTAGGTCTGCCGATGCTTACCATGTAATAAACATAACCTTCTGATCCCAGGAGCAAATATATATATAAATATAAATATATATAAAAAGTATAATAAGTATATTAAGTATATGTGAATATAATAACAATATTGGCGTGTAATAAAAGCTTGGAATGACAGCTAATTGATGAAAAGGCTAAACGATTATTTAATGCTCCAGCCCCTCCTTTTTTTTTCCTGGTCCACAAATTTAATCTAGTCAGTCTTCACATTCAAAAGTTACTTTCTTAATCCTCCCTTTGAATTTCAAAAAGTGGGATGAGTAAAACAGCTTTTGGAAGATAGTGCCATTCAATGCCAAAGATGGGAAGACTTAACTAAGATCTTAAAAGTGTGTTTGTGATTTCATGAAGATGATTTCCCCTTCACAATAAATTATATAGGTTTGTGATAAAGGTCATCATTGTTTTATGGTTTTCTAATAGTAGGAATATTAAATTTTCATATTCTTGGAGTTTAAATTCAGATAAGTGAGGCGATCTTTCTTGTCTAGTCTCTTTCCAGCCCCAAGGTTTGATTCATTGAAGTGTTATGCCTACAGGGAAAGAGAAAATCTTCACTGATTAATTAATTAATTTGTGTGATATTTCATTTGCTGTATCCTGGTAGAAATAAAGACAAGATCTAGGAATAGGCTCATGCTTTTTCTATAGTTGCCTTATCATCCAGGAATTTGTCAAGTACAAAATCTACCTGTATCTAGCATTTTAATTAAATGTTAGTATCGTTGTCATCATCATGATGACATATATAAAAACATTAACACATTAATATTGGAACTATACTATTATCCAGCAAAGGGGAGTTTATCCCAATCTAGATATTTGGAACATACTTTGACATCAAAGTCAAATGGTTTGTACATTTGTATTGAAACCTTTAGAAATAAACAATGGAACTCATTAATGTTTCTTTTTCTTATTTTTTTTTCAACTTTCTTTGGTTGATTCTCTTTTTCTCCCTAAAAATTGAGTTAACTTGTTTCAATTATCTTTTATTTTTTCTTCCCTTCTACTCTTCTCTCACTGAAAATTAAAAACTGAAAGCAAAGCCCTTGTAACAAATATGCATAGTCAAGAAAAACAAGTTTCCATATTGGTCATGACCCTAAAATATTTATTTCATTCTACCTATATTTCATTTAGCACTCTGTCTGGAATTGGGCAGCATTCTTCATCACTGGTCCTTTAAATTGGTCATTTCATAATTTTATGTTTCATCTTTCAGAATTACTTGTTTTCAAATACTGGTGTTATATAATAAATTTTTCACTCTATATAGGTTTTTGCAAATTTCCCTGAAATCATCTCTTAATTTCTTATATTTTAGTAATATTCCATTTCTTCTTGATAAGCACTCCCTTGGTTTCCAGTTTTTTTGTCACTTCACAAAACTTCATGCATAAAAATATCTTTTACACATAGAATATTCTTTTTCTTTCTTTAATATGTTTGAGAATATAAGTCTAGTACAGATATCACTGGGTTAAAATACATTAGTATTTTAGTAACCTTTTTGGAATAGTTCCAAATTTCCAGAATAATTTTAAAAGTTCATAATATAACTAATAATACAGAAGTCCTTTTCTCTAGCAGAGCCTCCAAATTTGCTATTTTCCTTTTATTTCAATTTTCCAAATTTAATAGGTATGAAGAATAACCTCAAAGTTGCTTTAATTTGCAATTCTCTGTTAGTGACTTAGTGTATTTTTATATGGATACAGATAATTTGCATTTCTTCCCTGTTCTTATTCGTTGACCTTTTATTTATTGGGGATAGGGTTTTTCATTTTATAATTGGATTCATTTCTTAATGCAACTCAGGAGTGAAATGTTGATCAAAAAAAATCATTGAGAATATATTTTTTCACACAGGTAACAGTTTCCTAATATTAGCTCTATTGGATTTTTTTTTTTTGCCTGAAAACTTTTAATTTTATGGATTTCCTTTTATCTTAATCTATACTTTTTGCATTCTCTTCTCCCTGCTTGAAAACAAAATTGTGCTCAGTACTCACACTCTTCTCTTCTTATTCAGACCCAATCCCAGGTACTTGTTCTTTCTTTCTTTTAAATTCTTTTTTATTTTATTCCCTCCCTGAATTTAGGGTTTGGTTTGTGTGAGCAATCCTTCCCTAATTTGGCTGTTATTCTTCCTTCATTCTTTCCCCTATCCGTTTTCTTCTGTTTCCCTGATATGTTGAATTTCTACACCAAATTTGCAAGAATTGTGTGTTTTCTTTCTTTTTACTAGTTTTGATGAAAATAATATTTAAGTGATGCCCAACCCCTTCTTTCTATTTCATATAGATTTTTAGTTTTGCCTCATATTATTTAAGATAATTAGTTCCTTCCAATTCCTTGCATTGTCTTTCTTTCTATCTCCCTTTCTTTCTTTTTTAAAGACCATTTAAATAGAACAAACATTTATTCTCATTCTCTTCATTCTCTCTATGACTCGATGATTGTAATGTTTAGAGAGAGGATAGTTTTATCATTCTCTTCCCAAAAGAATGTAAATATCACATCTTTGAAATGTCTTTATTGCTTGCTCAATTGCATTTCCATTTTTATGTTTCTCTTAACACCCGAGTTTGTATTTCAAAGTTTCTTTTTGGTCAGTTATTTTCTGAAGTGCTCTTCTGGCAGCCAAATGCTTATAGGTATTTTTGGAGTTAATTTTCTCTACTGGCTTTGTGTATTTGACACTTCTAATATTATAATAACTTTTTATCTTTGTTTACTCATTTTCTCAGAACTTCATTCCTGGCAACTTGCATTGCTGGCCTTAGAATTCTGGAGATTGAGTTCAAAGTCTGTAATCTATACTCCTGTCCCACTTAAATTTCACAGTTCCTGACCTTGGATTAGAAACATGACTCAAGATAGTTTGTCTTTGACTTATCTAATTAGCACCTAGTTGGGTATTCTCATATGATTGTTGGAATATTTGGGGAAGGAAGAGACATGTTATTGCTTTCTCCTACTCTACTATCATGACTCAGTCCTCTGCTCAGTTTTTATTTTGAAGCCTTGAGTTATCCATCAGGGCCAAAATTCAATTTTACTTTCAAATTAAGTAGTAAACTTAAAGAAACTCTGAATCTTCTTATCTTTTAATATACTGATTAGGTTGCATAATATCTGCTTCACAGATCTTCCTATAGAATCAACAACAGCCAATCAAGAAAGAATTATTAAGCTTTTACTATGCATCAGCTATTATGCTAGGGGCTGGAGGTATAAGTACAAAGAATCAAATAATTCCTTGTTGAAAGTAGCTTGCATTATAATGCAGTGGGTATCAACCTGGGGTATTCTGAAAGATTGTGCATGTGCATAATTGTGCACATACAGACACATCTCTCTCTCTCTCTCTCTCTCTCTGTGTGTGTGTGTGTATATATATATATATACACATACATACACACATACATATATGTGTGTCTACATATATATGCACACACATATGTATAAATATATATGTGCATCTATGCATATATTATATATAAATTGAAATATAAAATATATATTGGAATATTATATATATGAATATGCAATCATAGTCCTATGTGTTTTATCCATTCTTAAATATTATAAGAAAGGATTCTAGGCTTTTTCAGGTTACCAAAGGGGTTCCCATGACAAAACACAAAAAAAGGTTAAGAACTCCAGTTTTAATAGGGAGCTGTAGAGAGAAAGTAATGGCCATTCCTTCAAGAAAAACCATTATAATTGATATCCTTCATTCACTCAGGTTTCTTGTTTGTTTGCATCACCCCTACAGAGGAGAGCAGGCATTTATTGCTGACCATGAAAAGCTCAGCTTCAATGACTGATGGAAAAATTACCCTCCTTTGTCAGTTCATGTAAATAATAATTCATCAAAGAAACATGTGCTCATGAGTTCAGTCTGGTTTGAATTAGAACCATAATGCATTCTTGGGAAGCAGCTGAAGGCAACTGAGCCTCATTAAGGAATCTCCAGCCGTCATTACTTAAGCATATAAACACTCCCTTCTCATACCATAATGAATTGCATCAAAACTAGCAAGAATGCTGCTTCTCACAGTTGAGTAGGAGTTGCATATGTTTACCTGGGAAGTCACATCTGGCTGACAGTAAAGTTTTGATGAGTCCTTTGGAACCCTGATATGTTTAGTGAGCCTGGAGTCAGACAAGTATTTATCACAGATTGGAAAGAATGCCCAAGGAAATGATTGACTTATGTTGAATCTACTATTCTCTGATAATCATTATGTAGTGGAAAGGAGAGGGGTATGATTTTTTTTTTTTAAAATGCTCTGAATTCCACCCTGAGGCCTCAAAAAGTCCAAAGACTAGATGTTCTGCAGATGAATTGACAGCAGCTCACATACACTATGCATATCTGGTAACCAGGTGTTTTGTGGATTAGACAGGAGCCAGCAGCCTTTCCACAAGGGAATATTACTCATGGTTAAGTCCCATAGAGAAAGAGCAATCAACTTTTGATAGCTTGTCCCTTTCAGATCAAGTATTTTGGAATAGCAGGCTCTGATCACTTACCTCTTCAAAGACATGCATTGCATCATAGGTATACTTCAGCTATCAAAAGCAAGCACTTCCAAAGTGGCTCTGTCTAATTGATTTAAAAAAAACAAAAATCATTGGCCTGTATCTGGAGGTCATCTGAAGGGAGGGATAAAAAGAATTCTCCTGCCATCCAAGAGATTAGGGAGAAAACACAAAGCAAAAAGGTATGGCATTGATTTAGTATTTGAGGGAAATCTAGATTAACCAGGCTTAAGCCAGTGAATCACTGACTGTCCTTATAAAGAGTTTGTAAAAGAAAAACCCAACGTTTTTGGCAAACTCTGGTTCTATCAGCCATTGCTGTTCATTCAGCTGCAAATGCCATATCTGTAGGAGTCAAAGCTAATTCTGAGAAGAGTTTCACATTTTCTCTTGAGGGAGGGGGAACTCAATGTAGAGCTCCCTGAAGAAAGAGCCATCAATTTGTCAATGCCACTGTTCACAAGGATACAGCATTCCCTACATTCTCTGGATACTTTGCTACAATGTGTTATTTTAAAAATGATTTCATATTCCTAGATGTAGAGTCAGGCATCCCGGATGTTGCCAATTTGACTTCTGAATGCATGTTACCCTTGTGAGAAATAGAAAAAGAGATACAAAGAATTTGATTGTTGTAGTTCAAACTCTTTATCATTCTGGGGGCAAACCCAAATTGCATATCTCTTATTGCTCGAAGATCTTTGTGTATTGGCATCCCTGATGCCTAATAAGTTCAACCCAACTCTGCTTAGGTTAATTTCATCCCTTTCTCCCAGCCTTCTTTACGTGATTACCTTCACACATCTGGGAAAAATTAAACATATTAGCACTGTTTCTATGTCCACTTATTTTCTTGCAACCTATACTTTCTTCTCTAACTTCTCTAAAATAGAGGAGAAATGTCACATTGTATGTGAAGCAGTAATTCCAAATGCAGATTCTGTTTGGGGATCATTCAACCAGGGACAAGCATGATATTATTCTAAACATTCCACTTCCAACATTTGAGCCAGTTTAGGCATATCTTTACTATTAGCATTTGAGCTTATTTTTTTTTTTTTAAAAGAACCTTCTAATCCATGGAATCATGTCAAACAGTCTGAGTTTAATACCATTAATCAGCTAAAATCTCTGCAACATTTCATTTGCAATGTGTTAGATAAAATTATATAAGAGCTTATAAAAACCAAAGGACTTAAAATTTTTTTTAAAGGTATAAAATCTGCCTTTTAAACTTTTTCACTCTAGCACTTCAGGGCCATACTAATTTAAAGTTTATTTTTTGCTTTGTAGTTATTTGTAAGAGATTTTTTTTTAACCCTCATGTGGTAATATTCCTCCCCAACAAATATATCATGGACTCTCTGAGGAAGGAGAATGCCTTTGGTTTCTTTTATATTTCTTAAGGGCAAGATAGCTAAGATTTATTTTGAACCAATTACGTTAAATTTTGACTGTTAGATGGAAGCATTTTTCTAGTGGAATGACTAAAAATTAACTCAGCTTTAAGAATTGTTATTAAATACCTACTAAGGCTAAAGCCCTTTGCTAGGTCTCAAGGATATTTAAAGAAGCATGAAATTTATTTCTTGCCCTCAAGGAGTTTATAATCTAGTAGGGGATATGAGATATAAACTCATAAATAAAATAACAAGAACATCTAGTATTTCTGGAACTGATATTCCTTTTCTTTTTACATTTGGAGAAATGTCCCTATAAAAAGATGGCAATTAAGAGAGGTAGGCAGTGTTTCCCAAAGTGTGGTACACGTACCCCCAAGGGTACAGGAAGAGTTTGGTAGGGGTATGTGTGTCACCATAGTTTGGTGGGGATATGGACTGCACTGTGCTTAGCTGCACCTAATTCTATGTTCTCATGAGTCAAGTCAAGACGATCTTGTGAGGTGAGATGGTCTGGTGTGACATGGCATGAATATACTGCACTTTGTTACAGAGACGACTTACTTCATTAATAGTGGCTTCTCCAAGCACCTGTATATTTTAAGCTTTTGTGCAATTTTTCTTATAGGAAAGGTTTGTTATATGCTTTAGTAAGTCCCACTGATTTGATTATTTTTATATAGAAGGATGAAATTGTGCTGAGATAACAGATCGTCATAATTTGGTTCCCTGGTTGTTAATTTTAATTTGAGATGTAGATCCATGCCCAATAGTCTGTTCCATTTTTTCAACTTAATGTCTATAAATGCTGAAAAAGCAATTTCACATAAATATGAAGTTGGAAAAGGCAAGATGTATTTCAGAACCTTTTCTGTTAAAACAAGATATACATGTTGCATTTGTAACCAGAATGATGTTAAAGTACACTCCTTATGTTTATTTTTCAAGAATCCCTCTGAAGCCAATTCCAACAATTGCTCTTCTTCCGCATGGGACAAACCTTCTGGCATGGATTTATATTTTATTATGAACAATTTTATTTTTCATTTATTATCATTTTATGTATGTACCAAAAAAAGAAAAAAACAAATATATTTTGATTATTAAAATACATCCTTTTTTTTGATGAGGGGTACTTAGCATTACAAAAATTATAGAAGGGGTACACATATATCAAAAATTTGGGAAACACTGAGGTAGGGAAAGGACAAAGGAACAGTCAGAAAGGCGGAATCAAATGGTCATGAGAAAAGATGTCTAAAGGTTTTGGATACTCATCTTGTCCAGGTGAGAGACACTGAAAGACTGAGACTTAAAAACAAAATTTTTTTTTGCCTGACAAATTATAGGAATGTAGTGGGAAGATTTCTGGTATTTAAATCAATGAATCTGGTTTGAAATTCTTTCTTGAATGCTTATTTATGTGACCTTGAGCAATTTATTTAGCAATAAATGAAGCTAGTTCAGCTTCAGTTGCCTCATCTGTCAAATGGGTAAGTTGGATTAGAATATCTCTGAGGTCCTTCCCAGCTTTTGATTCAAGATCTCATAATCTTGTAGCGTAGCCTTGAGGGACCTTTGAGTATGTTCAATTTGTCTAACATGAAAGCTGTGGAGTGCCCTGCCACATGGGTAGCCTTCTTTTATTGGCTGATGGGATCTTTAAAATCAATAAAACTGAATTGTTTGTACTTTTCCAAATGTTCCTCTTTTCAGAGATTTCTTTCTATCTGCTATGCCCAGTATGGACAGGTGAGAGACTTACCTTCTCCTGCTTGCTTCCAGTTTTAAGTGCTGGAGGTGATGCTCAGGGGACCTAAGAGTTCAAACCATGATGATCTTGGAGCCAGGATTGCCGGTAGGCTGCTGTATCAGCTAGTCATGGAAGCCCCAAGAAGTCAGATTGACCCAAATTCAAAGAAACTCACTGACTTACAGAAATCTCAGAAATGACTGATGACACTGTCTTTTGCTCTCACCAAATCTACCATGCCTCATATGTAGGAACACTGGGGAATTGATCTCCACCAATGAGAAAAAAATCCTTACCATGGGTTTGGGGATTGAGATTACAGTTCCAAGAGATTAGAGCTCTATTTTGCTAAAGTAAAGAGAGAAAATTGAGGAATAGTGGTATGTTGGAGTTGGGTTTCTAAGCTAATTATTAAATTTGAATGTGATTATTTACACTTTAGTAAAATGCAAATGCTACAGATTGAGGCTGGATTTATTAATTTTGTTGATTCTCTAATACTAGATTTAAGAAAATGATGTAGAAAGTATAAATTAGGCAGATTAAATTTGAAAGCCTGACAGAACATTTCTTGTCCCTAAGAGCTAGTTGTTAAATATTTACTGGAAAGTATAATCAAAAGAGAGTAGTGGGAAAAGCAAGACCTCAGTGGGAAGAGGTGGGAGGGGATTCTTATAAATGGTGGTAAAGGTAGGGCTACCAAATACATGAGGCCTAAAGTCAGAAAGATTTGAGTTCAAATGCCACCTCAGATACTAGCCATGGCACCCTTAGCAAGTCATTTAGCCCTGTTTGCATTAGTTTCCTCATCTGTAAAATGAGCTGGACAAAGAAATGACCAACCACTCCATTATTTTTGCCAAGAAAACCTGGACTCCCATGCTTATTAGCTATGTTACTTCAGGCAAGCCATTTAACTTTTATCTGTCTCATTTGTAAAATAAGGGATGATAATAATGTATTATCAATAGGACTTGAGTTTGAATACTGGCTCTTGCTTTTTGCTATTTGTATAACAAATAGTCTTGGCTTTAGTTTGGATTAGATGATTTTAAAATTTCCTTCTAGTTGCAGGTCTATAATCATTAGACATTTGACAGTGATCTGACACAGGTTCTAATCACAATTACTAGCTGAATGCTGGCTTTCTGAATCTGACTAAAATGACAGCATGAACAGAGACACTTTGCTTACCTCCACTGTACTGTCTGGGTTGGCTCTGATTAAGAAGATGAAAGTGTCAAGATAGGACTCACCCAAGTGAATCTGCTAGCTAATAGCTATTTCTGCTCTCCAGTTCTGGGACTGGGAAAATGCAAGTTACCAAAAGAGGTTTCTCCTATATATCTGCTGCTCCTCAGTCCTTTATGTCTATCCATAGGTCTCTAATTGAGAAGAGAGCCCTGTCTTGAAGCAAAAATTAAGAGTTTTTCTATATTACAAACCTCTTATTAACTCTACTCATGCAAAGGCATGTGTCATGATCCCACGATCAAGAATTATACCTTCTACATTGTGGAGTTAGGAGCACAGAGTCCCTTGATCTGGAAAATCTGCATACAATTTTTTAGCTCTCCCTTTGTACCAGAGAAGAAGTCTGAACTATTATAGTATGAAATGGTAAATTATGTTAATATTATGAAAAAAATAAATATTTATTTTTTGAATTTCTAAGTTGCTAAACTGTTTCTGAATTGTCTACTGGTCTTCTGCAAAAAGACCCAAAATTTCTGTTTAATTTCTTATGCCAATCATGATAAAACTGTAATAGGGAAAGTTGTAATGTGGAAGGGATAACTTTAATAATCATTTTCTCCAGTAATGAAGATGATCTTAGACAAATATTCTAGGCTTGAAAAACTGAGTTATATCTTAAAGCTAGTTTCTGTGGATATGTCATGTAGATGTCTCTGTTTCCTGAGTAGGGATTCCCTGAACCAAGAAAAGTACAAGAGGAAAAGTCTCCCTCCCCCCTCAATGTACTGAGTCCTTTTGTATAGGATTTATGGCTCAAGATTTCTGTGAGTATATGATAAAGTGAGGACAAGAACTGTTATAGGAATTTGGAGAAAAGAAACTAGGATATGTTTCAAGGAAAAGTTGGAACTAATCCTGACTTCTTTGGTCAGGCAATATCAATAAAGAGTAAGAAAATGAATGTATCTCTGAGGCTATTTATTCTAACACTCTCAGTTTACAATTGAGAAAACTGAAGCCTAAATAGATGAAGTCAATTATTCAAGATGTCACAGGTAGTAATGGTGGGATTTTAACCCCCAACTTCTAAACCAGTGATCTTTCCCCTTTTCCATGTATAGTATTTTTTAGGTTGTGGGGAGAACAATTTAGTAGGAGTAGAGTATAGGAGCATAGTAGTAAATATAATCAGAGAAGTAATATTGAATCATATGGGTTCTTAATAGTCAAGAAGAAAGCTTAGAATAGATTTTGTAAGTAATAGGGTGCCATATTATTATTATTTTTTGATTGATTTTTGTGAGGTAATTGGTCTAGTAAGTATCAAATGTCTAAGGCTAGATTTGAATACAGGTCTTCCTGATTCCAGGCCTGTGAGCCACCAAGCTGCCCTGGAGCCATTGAACATTGAGGTAGGATTAATAACACTAAAAAGATTAATCTGAGAGCATTATTTTATTTTATTATTTTCCTTTTTATACTACCTTTTTATTTTTCAAAATACATGCAAAGATAGTTTTCAATCACCCTTGCAAAATCTTGTGTTCCAAATTTCTCTCCCTGTGTCCTCCCCTTTCCCTGCCCTAAACAGCAAGTAATCCAATATAGGTTAAATATGAGCAGTTCTTCTAAACATTTGCATATTTATCATACTGCACAAGAAAAATCAGATCAAAATGAAAAAAAAAAAAGAGAGAGAAAACCAAGCAAGCAAACAAAAACAACAAAATAGGTGAAAATACTGTTGTGATCCATATTCAATCCCCATAGTGCAGAGCATTATTTTAGATTGTAGAAGAAAGGAAATATTGGAGGGAGGAATATCAGTACTGAATTAACAGAAAGACTACTTCACAAAGAACCTACTACAATACACCAAATTTCTAAAGTCAAATGATACTAAGCCCATATTGAAAAATACTGTTTCAAATTTCTACATTTTCTTTAAAGTATCACTGTTCTCAGGCCTGAGACTGAGAGATGTATTTACCTGCTTGTTGGTCACCGTGAAAAGACTCTCATTCCAAAAATCCCTGATTAACAAAGAAGCTGAAAGAATATGCTGAAAAATCTTTGAAGCTATTAAGTAACCATTTAAAATACAGTTGGAAAAGTTTCTAGAAGAACAGAGGTCAGAACAGTTTAAAAGTCTGATTTTTTTGAAATCTTTAAATACCTTCTCTGTAAATATTGCCCCAATTCTTCATGCTCACTGGTGAATTAGCATTTAACATTCCATGATTCTCTTATTAAAAGCTAAAAAAGTTTCTATTTCCAAGGATGGGTGAATTTAATTGTTTTTCTTCTTTACAACCTTTCAAATTAATTCAGAAAAAGAACCTCTTTTTTACTCCCAAGCATTCTCATCCTTAATTTTGAAAATAATATTTATTAGTGTGAACCAGTTATTTAATGGAAAAGAAAAACACCTCAGAACTAAACAATTGCTTGGCAGTGAGAAGACATTCATAGATGCCAAAGGGAATCTGTCAGAGTTACAGAAAATCAGAAAACAATATTATTTTCTTACTAAAAACCAAATTGTGGAATGTTCCTTTTAGCTTTCCCTAAAATTTCAATGGTTCCTCCTTTCTACAAAATAAACTGCAAACTTCTTTGTCCCCTAAACACTAGCCATGACCAAACCTTACCTTTCTCTATCTGCTACTATTTTTTACTCATTTATACAAATGTTTTCTTTGAAGTTGGTTTTGCAGTTCCTACTTTGACTTAGATTAGGATGTGCTTTAATAAATATAAAACAATAATAATATCATTCAAGTCATATTTCACATTTACTCTCAAAATAAAATTAGTTTTATGTATTTTCTTAAAAAACAAATCTATAAAGAAGATTCTTGTGAGAAAGTAAGTAGATCAACAATAGTTCTGAAACTTGCATTTAATGAAAGTTCCTTGGGCCACTGAGAAGTTATGTAACTTTTCCTGGGAAACATAGTTAGTATATATCAGGGGAAGGATAGGAACCCAGATTTTCCTTACCTAATAGGCCAGCTTTTGATTCACAGTCACATAGACCCTTATTTAGAATTAAATCTTTAATAAAGTGACTTGGTCTTGTAAAAGAAGAAGAAGCTAGAACCCATTTAATGATAAAAGTAGGCTCTGCCACCATAAAATAAATTTTTTTTTCTTAAATCAACTAAGAATATATAGTAACATGATTTTATTTGCATGATTTTGCTAATTGTATCATATAGGATAATGAAACATATATGATCCTTACATTTTAGCAGTTTACAGTTTAAAAGAAGTAGCTGGGAAATAGACTTGTAACAGAAAAAATCAGTTGCTTATATCATATTATGCTCATATATATATGCTCATATATATATAAATTATTGGATATATATGTGATATAAATATCCAATTGGATATAAATAAAGAATATAATGAAATTCTTTAGTATTCTCTGCAGACATAAAGATATATATTCTTAGTGATATGACTTTCAAACACAAAAGCTCTTATTCCCATTATTATTATTTTATTTTTATTATTATTTTATTAGTTTTGTTATTTAGGAATATAATTTAAAATATTTTTAAACTATTTAAAATATTTGTGGAAGTAATCAGTCATCAAAAATGATAGGAGAGTGGTAAAACAACCAAAAGACTTTCTAGCCATTATCACGTATAGACGATATAGAGGAAGCAAAAAGACCTCTGGGGATGAACTATTATTATTACTGGGAAATGATTACCTAATGTTTTTGTTCTGAGGACTCATCTTTGCAACAGCAAAAAGGGTGAAAATGAGTCAGTTTGTGTTTGCAAGCCACATGGCATGATCCTTGCACTTAGCCAAAATCCCAGCTTTTTTCTTTACTCCCTATCCACTAAGACTCATATTTGTTAACTTAAGGAAATACCCTTTGTGGGCCTCATTTCTTAAACCACCAGTATTTTCTGCAAAAGAACCTCCACATAGCTTTCCAATACTTTTCCCATATATCACATGAAGATATTTCAGCTGGCCCTATTCTCATTTCTCTACTGAAAAAAAGGGATGGGGGTTACTGGACTTCAGTGAATCAGAGAAGCCTAGCATAGAATGACAAATGACCTTCATCAAAAGTGTGTCAGGTGTGAAAGGATAGGATATCTAGCCCTTGGAGCAAATTTATTTAGAACTACTCTTCTTTTGAATCTGCAGAAATGAGCCGGATTTCTTCCAAAGTCTCTACTGTTTCTTCTTCCAAATGGAAATTCAATGAGAGTAGCCTCTAGCTTTGAGTATTTCAACATTTCTGATTTTTAGAGAGAAATTGAAGTTGAAATCCAAAATTACTGCAAACACATTCCTGAATTCCAAAAGAGTTCAGATGAAGGTTAGTTTTAAATTAGAATTCTCATTTAATCTAAATAAATTGGCCAATCCTACTAATTGGCATTTTCCCTACAAACTTGATAAGGGTCCCATAAGCTTTTAACAGAATGCTATTCTAAAACATCCTGAAATAGTTCTCTTCTTTATTTTTTTTATTAGACCTGTGATTTCACTAGTATATGGAAACTCTCACAGAGAACATTTCCTCTAATAATACAGAAAAGTAGCTGCTCTACAGTCCCTGAGAGGCTAACTGCTCAGGATCCCACAATTAGTATGTGTCAAACATAGTCCTTCAAAGACAATATCTATTTACCTTCTTATGCTACTTCCTGTAAATTAGTGAAATCATAGGTCTAACTTCTCCATTTCCTAAAGGACACATTTGTCATGGAATGACAAAATCTTAGTTAGAAGAGATCTTAGATACCATCCAGTCTAGTAAGGTTCTCTATCTTTTTTTTTTTTTTTTTAATTTTAAATCATGGAGCCTTTTGGCAGTTTGGTGAAACCTGTGAATTCCTCAGAATGTCTTTTTTAATGCATAAAATAAAATTTATAGGATTGTAAAGGAAATTATATTGAAATACAATGATCAAAATATAGTTTTTAAAAAGTTCTTCAGATACCGTAGAACAATTCTTGGAATAGAGGATAAACAAAGCACTCCTGAGAATGAACAACACATACCAAGGCTCAGTCACAAACGAGCAAATTATACAGGAGCATGAGAAACTAATAACTTTGGCTGGCTGTACTATTTCTATTTGGTGGCAGAATGAGAGACATAATAGGAACAAACCATTAGGATCTATGATTATGATAGCTTGTTTGTTAAAAATGATAAATGACAGAGCAGGCATCTGAACCTAAACATCCTAATTGCCAAGTACTTTTTTTTTTCAAGTCCCACTTATCTCCTAATGATTATATTAAAATTATTTTTCAATCAACAAAATCCCATTTTTTTTTCTTCTCTTCCAGTTGAGAATGATAGGAAAACAAACAAAAAAAAAGTTTTGTTACAATTACATATAGTCAAGCAAAACACATCCCCATGTTGACCATATCCACAAAGTGAATACCTAAAAACTTGTATATGTATATGTGTGTGTATATTACATGCATTTTAGGTCCTTGAGTGATTCACCTCTCAATTAGGAAGTGTATAGCATGTCTGTTTCATCATTATTCCTCTGGAATCTTAGGTGATTAGTATGTTGATCAGTGTTTCTAATTGTTGTAAAGGAAATTTTCTTCATTTTATTATATAAATTGTATAAACTTGTATAAATTATTCTGCTGATTTTTTTCATTTCACTCTGACTCAGGTTGTATAGGTGTTACTGAAGCCATTCTCTTAATTTCTCCAATATTCCATCACATTTATTATACAATAACTTGTTTATTTATACCCTAATTTATGAGCATTCCCTCAGATCCCTATTCTTTGCCACTTCAAAAAGAGCTAGAAAAGGAAAGGAAAAAAAAACAATAAGAGGGAAAATGCTTTCCCCCATTTCTTAAGTTCTAGTTTATGTATTCATTAGCACATATATGTGTACCAGAATACACATTTTTAAGTACCCACGGTCAACCCTTGATGACCCATTGTATTAAACAGGGATATTTCTGATATTCTGTGATTCTGAAAAAGAGGGACATCAACCCATTAGGGTTTAACTTTCTCCTCTTTTTCCATGTTAAAATCATCTAGAATATGTGGCAATAAATATTGAAGTTGGTCTCCATCTCACCAGGCTCTTTTGGAAGAATTCAAAAAGAATCTTAAAAGAGTTAGAAGAAAAATGGGGAAAGAAAATGAAAATTTTGCAGGAGAGTTTAGAAAAGAAAATACAGAAATTATCTGAAAAAAATTCCTTAAAAGTAGATATAGAAGGGCAACTAAATGGTGTAGTGGACAGAGCACCAGCCCTGAAATCAGGATGTCCTGAGTTCAATTCTGACCTCAGATACTTAACACTTCCTAGTTGTATTATCCTAGGAAAGTCACTTAATCCCAATTGCCTCAGCAAACAAAAAAAAGGGGAGGGGGTGTTTCAGGGAGGATTTGACCAGAAGAAAAATGCTGTTGAAGAGTAAAGAGGGAAAAGGAAAGAGAAAAGTATAACTTGGGCAAAATAAAAGATGGTGGGAAATACAGAGTTAGTAATTTTAACTATGAATGTGAATGGGGTGAACACTCCCATAACATGGAAGCAGGTAACAGACTGAATTAAAAGCCAGAATCCTTCAATATGTTATTTACAAAAAACACATTTATACTAGCAATACTAGCATACCTTTTGAAAAAATTGGGAAAGAAGGAGTCCTACCAAATTCCTTTAATGATACAGATATGGTACTGATACCTAAATCAGGTAGGGTCAAAACAGAGAAAGAAAATTATAGAGCAATTTCCATAATTAATATTGATGCCAAAATCTTAAGTAAAATATTAGCAGAGATTACAGCAAGTTATGTCCAGGATAATACATCGTGACATTTATAGCAGGAATGCAGAGCCAATTCAATATTAGGAAAACTATTAGCATAATTAACTATATCTTTAACCAAACTAACAAAAATCATATGATTATCTCAATAGATGCAGAAAAAACATTTGACAACACCCATATCTATTAAAAACATTATAGAATTTAGGAATAAATGGAGTACATATGAAAAAATGTTTGTGGCAGCCCTTTTTGTAGTGGCTAGAAACTGAAAACTTAATGGATACCCATCAATTGGAGAATGGCTGAATAAATTATCATATATGAATGTTATGGAATATTATTTTTCTGTAATAAATGACCAGCAAGATGATTTCAGAGAGTCCTGGAAAGACTTACATGAACTGATGATGAGTAAAATGAGCAGAACCAGGAGATCATTATACACAGCAACAACAAAATAGATGATGATCAATCCTAATGGGCATGGCTCTCTTCAACAATGAGATGATTCAAACCAGCTCCAATTGTTCAATGATGAAAAAAGTCATATACACTCCAGAGAGAGGCCTGTGGGAACTGAGTGTGGACCACAACATAGCATTTTCATGCTTCCTGTTGATGTTTGCTTGCCTTTTGTTTCCTTCCCAGATTTTTTTTTTCTTTCTAGCTCTAATTTTTCTTGTGCAGCAAGATAACTGTATACATATTTATAGATGTATTGGATTTAACATATATTTTAACATATTTTACATATATTGCACTACCTGCTCTCTAGAGGAGAGGGTGGGGGGGAAGGAAGGAAAAAATTGAGAACAGAAAGCTTTGTAAGGGTCAATGTTGTAAAATTACCCATGAAAATATGTATTACAAATAAAAAAAACTTTTTTTAAAAAAAGAATAAATGGAGTTTTAAAAAAATGATCAAAAACATCTATTTAAAACCATCAGCAAGCATCATATGTAATGGAGTTAAAGTAGAACCATTCCAAAGAAAATCAGGTGTGAAACAAGGTTGTCCACTATCACTATTACTATTCAATATTGTTTTAGAAATGTTAGCTTTGGCAATAAGAGAAGAAAAAATGATTAAAGGAATTAGAGTAGGTACTGAGGAAACCAAATTATCACTTTTTACATATGATATGATGGTATACTTAGATAATCAACTAAAAAAATACTAGAAATAATTCACAACTTTAGTAAAGTTGTAGGATCCAAAACAAATCTACATAAATTATCAACATTTTTATATATTACCAGCAAAGTTCAGGAGCAATTGATACAAAGAGAAATTCTTTTTACTACTATACGAATGTAATTTCAAAACATTTTCCACACAAATAAAATAAGATGTTATCAATTGGAAGAATATCAAGTGATCATGGGTAGGCGGAGCTAATAAAAATGACAATTTTACCTACTACTTCCTCAGTGCCATACCAATCAAAGTTCCAGAAAATATTTTACAGAGCTAAAAAAAAATAATAAAGTTCATCTGGAAGGACAATAGGTCAAAAATTTCAAGAGAATGAAAAAATGTAAATGAAGGTAGTCTAGCTGTCCTAGACTTAAAACTAAATTATAAAGCAGTGGTCATCAAAAAACATTTAATACTGGCTTTAAAAAAAGCCATTGATCAATGGAACAGGTTAGGTTCACAAGACACAATTGTTAATGACTACAGTGATCTAGTAGTAAACTCAAAGACCCCACATTCTGGGATAAGAAATCACTAATTGACAAAATTTGTTGAGAATTTTGGAAATTACTATGGCAGAAATTAGGCACTGACTCACACCTAATATCCTATATCAAGATAAAATCAAAATGGGTGCATGATTTAGACATAGTGATATTGTAAAGAAATTAGAAGAACAAAGGATCGTCTACTTCTCCAAACTGTAGAGAATGAAGGAATTTGTGGTCAAAGAAAAACTAGACTACATTATGAAATGCAAAAGGGATAATTTTGATTACATTAAGTTAAAGGGTTTTTATATAAACAAAATCAATGCAAACAAATACAAAAGGGAAGCAATAGACTGAGAAAAATATTCTTATATCCAAGAGTTCTGATTAAGACCTCATTTTAAAAATATATAGAGATATATTTTTTAAAAATATATTTGAAAATATATATATAGAGATTGATTCAAATAAGAATTTAAGCCATTCTTTGAATGATCAAAAGATATGAATAGTCAATTTTCAGAGGAAGAAATTAAAACCATTTATAGTCATATGAAAAAAATGTTCTGAATCATTATTGATCAGAGAAATGCAAATTAAGACAACTCTGAAGTACCAATATGCATCTTTCAGATTGACTAAGATGACAAGAAAAGATAATAATGAATGTTGGAGAAGATGTGGGAAAACTGGGACATATACATTTTTGATGAAGTTGTGAACTGATTCAACCATTCTGGAGAGCAATTTGGAACTATGTTATCAAACTGTGCATACTGTTTGATCCAGCAGTGTCTCTACTAAACCTCCATCCCAAAGAGATCATAAAAAAGAGAAAAGGATCTATGTGTGCAAAAATGTTTGTAGCAGACCTTTTTGTAGTGGCAAGAAACTGGAAACTGAGTCACTGCTCATCAGTTGGAGAATAGCTGAATAAGTTATGGTATATGAATGTTGTGGGAAATTATTGTTGGATAGGAAGCAATCAGCAAGATGATTGCAGAGACGTCTGGAGAGACTTACATGAACTGATGTTGAATAAGTGAGTAGAACCAAAAGAACATTGCACATAGATTATACAATGATCAGTTCTTGCAGAAGTGTCTCATTTCAATAGTGAGATAATTCAAGCCAATTCCAATGACCTTGTGATGAAGAGAGCCAGCTGTACCCAGAGAGAGGACTATGGAGACTGAGTGTGGATCACCACATAATGTTTTCACCTTTTTATTGTTGTTTGCTTACATTTTGTTTTCTTTCTCATTTTTTGATCTGATTTTTCTTGTGTACATGGTAATTATGGAAATATGTATAGAAAAATTGCACATGTTTAACATATTGGATTGTTTGCCATCTAGGGGAAGGGATGGAGGAAGGGAAAGAAAAAAATTGGAACACAAGGTTTTGCAAGGGTGAATGTTGAAAATTATCTATGCATGTGTTTTGAAAATAAACAGCTTTAATCAAAAGAAAAGAAAAGAAAAAGAAAAAAAAATGTACATGTGAAAACACGTCTTTGTGTTTCAAATAGCTTGCTTTTTAAAAATAACATAATTAAACATGTTGTTTTAATAAAAAATAATTCAACATTCAATGCATCTACCTTTACCTTCTCTCTCCAAAGGGAAAAAAAAAACTCATTAAAAAAAACACCCCTCTCCCCCTAAAATATATGTAAACAAGAAAAACAAATTCCTGTATTTGTCATGTTGAAAACATGTTTCATTCTGCCTCGTAAATTCATCATCTCTCTATTAAGAAGTAGGTAGCATGCTTTATCACTAATTTGATGGAATCATGATTAGTTATTTAGTTATTATTGCTATATTACTTATTATTACTCAAATGTTACTTTTAAAGTATTCTAGGTCATCTATTTTTCTTTGAATTTCCTTATGTTCCCTTCTCTAATTACCCTCTTGTTCTTATTCCTCTCTTTTTTTCTCTCTTTCTCTGGATAGTATTATTGCTGATATCCTCTTCTCTGCTCCCCTAAAGGGAAAAAACACAATTCTTTCAACGAATAAGTAGTCAAGGAAAATAAAACCACATATTTGTGTCCAAAATATATATATGTCATTTTGTACCTTGAGCCTATAAACCTTTTCTCAAAAATTGGACTGTGTGAAAGTTCATTGAAGAAATGACCAACACCAACAATAATAATAATAATGCATAATTGTTATTGTTTCTGTTCAATCACTTCAGTTCTGTGTGGCTTTTTGAAACCCTCCTTTGGGGTTTTCATGATAAAAAATAATGGAATGTTTTGCCTTTTTTGTTGTTGTTGTTCAGCTTCTTTTATAGATGAGAAACTGAGGCAAACAAGGTTAAGTACTTACCCAAGGTCACATAGCTAGTAAATGTTTGAGATCAGAAGACCACTTAGCTGCCCTAATGACAGTTATTAGGTATCTATTATATTTGAGGGATTTTTCAAGGTTCTGGTGATATACAAAAAGGGGATGGCAATATTTTAATAATTAATTTAACAGTTATTTTGAGATTCAATGACATAATATAAAGCTCTATAGAAATATAAAAACAGTATATATGTCAGTTATTATTATAATATAAAAGGAAATTTAAACTCACAAAAAGAAGTATGATACAAAGTATTATGCAATAAAGACAAAGGGGAAATCTAAATAGTGTTGAGATTTTTTAATTAATTGAAAAGGGTTAATAAATGTTTTTTTTTAAACATTTCCCTTGCCCATATCACTGCTGGCCACCATGTTGGTCAAACCAATTCCCTAAAGTCCTAACCAAGATCATTCCCAGGGTTTCCATTCTGAGACTTTGTTGTCCTACAATTGATTTTATTAGCCACTATATTTAGACCTGGCCCCAGCAAGGCTTCAATTCATTCCCCTACCATTTCCCCAGCTACAATGACACTTGGAGTATATGTCTTCGACATTACATTCTTCTTCCTTCTCCCTTTTTCAGTCTGGAACTACAATAAAAATCTACTCTGTCATTACTCTTAGAATGGAAGTACTTCTTTTATGACTTCATTCACCACAAATGAAATTTGCCAAATCAAACTATCCCTCTTTGGGCATGATTGCTTTAAATCTATGTCTGTTAGGTATCTATATATCTATATTTATATCTATATCCTTATCTAAATCTATCTATATTCATAGTCCTATCTATCTATCTATATATATCTATATCTATATCTACATATACATTGATATCCATGTCTATCTGTAGCTATAACTATATCTAAAGCTATATCTTTATCCATATATGTATATATATGTGTATATATATATATATATTATATATATATATATATATATATACATACACACATATATCCACATTCATAATTATATCTATCTCTATATTCTGTAATGTTCTCTTATTTGGTTTTCTTAGGATTTCTGGGAGTAGCCTTCATTTCAGTTCAGTGTAATCACCACACGAGTAGCCAGGGGTTAAAGTTCAAATCCTTTATTGTCTCTTTCAAAGTCTTGTCTCCTTTCCTGGGGCCTAGTTAGCTTTCTTATAGTTCAGATGCAGCTTTATATGCTCTACACTGAGTACAAACCAATCATTATATCACTAGAAAACCATTATTTGTTGTAAGATTAAATCAATCATACTGAACCATGCTAAACTAGATAACCATTGTGTCCTCGATTCCACTTAGTACCTTGTTTCAAGTTCTGGCCCATAATAATATTCATATTTATAATTATATCTGTATCTACATATATGTCTCTATCCATATCTACATAACTATCTTGATCTATCTCTATCCATATGTATAACTATATCTATTTCTATATCCATATCTACCTAAATCTATATAGCTAATATGCACACAAATATATACATATATGTATGTTTGTTGGAGTGGATGTATCCTCTTCCATTACTAGAATGTATACTCTTTGAGATCAGAGACTACTTTTGCATCTTTATTTTTTAAAATTCATTTTCCTAGTACTCAAAAGAGTGCTTGAGATCAGTTAAGTGCTTTTTCATATTAAATGCATTCAATGTCACTTAATATTCTTTATAGAAAAAACAACACTTCCTCTTCATTCCCAATAGTGTGCCAAGAGAACTATAATAATAAGCTTCCATATGATGATGTGTTCATCAGAAAAAAATGAAACACAAGTTATTAGAAATTGAATTCACTTGTTTTGAATAGGCAAGTTTTGGATAGTATTAGTGTGGCTATCTTACTCTTCTATTTTTCACAATCTTTTCTTTCCTAACAAAGGAACTATTAATTCACTCATTAAGCTTTACATTCTTTCACACCCCAGAACTTGGAGCACAAGGTGAATCAATGGATTTTTTTTTTTTCTCCAATAAACAACTTGGGTTTCAAAGCACTCTCCACTACTCCCTTGTTTGGGCATCATGTATCCACTTTCTGAGCCTCTAAGAGATAAATTTATTTTTTTTTAAGCATATATTCTTTGCAGCTCATTTAATTGGGCTCAGTACAATGTCCCTCTAGAATGCTCAAGGCCCAGAGGATAATTTGCTTTTACAGATTAATGTGCTTTCTTCAACAGCTACTCAAGCAGAGTGGCTAAATAACCATTAAGTATGCACGAGGGGCTTGTATGACCCATGTCTAATCTCTGGGTTTATCTTACACTGAGCACTCTTATAAGACAGAAATGGATTGAACAAGAGCCATCCACTTTGAATCACAGTTAGGCCTATCTTGGCTTTGTCTAATTGATTCCATGGTTCTATTTTAGGTCAGAATCTTTATCCACTGTCATCTTTAATTGAAAAAGACAATTGCTATTTAAGTCTAATACTCAGAAATATAATAAAAGCAGAAAAGTCAGAAACTGCAACTGAAATTTACTGAGTGTAAATCATGAATGTGGAAAGCTTTCATATAAGAATGGAGACATGAAAGATCACAATACATTTCAAGTCAATAAGCATATATTTATTTATAAATATTTGATATTTTTTGTTTTTTATATAACTTTCATTTTATAGTAATGATAAAATAATTATAATAGCTAGCATCTATAAGTTACTTTAATATTTGAAAAGCACTTTACACATGTATGTCATTTGATTTTCATTACAATTTTGGGACCTTTATTTTGAAAAGGAGGAAACTGAGATAATCAGGTTAACTGAAATGCTCTTGGTCAAGTTGCTAGTAAGCTAATAAAGACTTGAATTCAGATCTTTTTAAAATCCAACTTCCTAATTCTAGTCACTATATTATCTAGATGATATATTTACATTTGTAGTCTTTTTTTCTCTCTTCAGAGAGCCACATCTGGCAACAAAGATTAAAAAATAATAAGAAAGAAAGAAAGAAAGAAAGAAAGAAAGAAAGAAAGAAAGAAAGAAAGAAGAAAGAAAGAAAGAAAGAAAGAAAAAAGGAAAGAAGGAAGGAAGGAAGGAAGGAACAAAGAAAGGAAGAAAGAAAGAGGGAAGGAAGGAAGGGAGGGGTAGGGAGGGAGGAAAGAAAGAAAAAGGAAAAAAACAAAGAAATAGAAAGAGATGAAGGAAGGGAGGGAGAAAGAAAGGAAAAGAAAAAAGGAAAGAAGGAAGGAAGGAAGGAAGGAAGCAAGGAAGGAAGGAAGGAAGGAACAAAGAAAGGAAGAAAGAAAGAGGGAAGGAAGGAAGGGAGGGATAGGGAGGGAGGAAAGAAAGAAAAAGGAAAAAAACAAAGAAATAGAGAGAAAGAGATGAAGGAAGGGAGGGAGAAAGATAGGAAAACAAGAAAATAAGCAAACAGGGAAAAAGAAAGAAGGAAGAAAGAGAATTAACAAGGGAGGGAGAGAGGAAAGAAAGAAAAGAAAACAGTAAACACACTATCTCACAAAAATAGTAGGGTGGAGCATTTTCTCTTCTGATTAATCATTGAGATTAAACTTTGGGGGTGGGTTCTTTTCATTTATATTCAACACTTTTAAGTACCAACTATGTGCTAGGTGAGAATGTAGTATATTAATAGGAGCTATGTAGTGTAATGAATTGGGAAATGTCCTCAGAATCTGGAAGACTTGGATTCAAATCCCACCCATGACACATAACCCTAAGATCATCTCCAGTCAAGCAGATCTATGTCTGGTTACTGGATCCAGATGGCTCTGAAGCAAAGAGTGAGGCTAGTGACTTTGCACAGTCCTTCCTCCCTTAAATCCAATTCATTAGCAAATCAGGATATCTTCTTCCTGATGTCTTTGGTCTTCTTTGAAGAAAATGAAGGGCAAACAACAACTCAAAGTATAAGCCCTGAGACCCATAGGCAAACCTCTTGCCCCAGGCAACTTTCAAAGACTAAGTAGTAGAAGAGCAAGATTCCTAATCAGGAGTTCTCTTATATCAATGAAATCTAATTTTTGTTAATCACACAAATCCCAAATTTTAGGTTCTAAAGATACAGAACCAAAATGAAAGTCCTTTTTTTTCATTTTACTGGTAAGATACAACATGTAAGAAGATAATATAACTTGAGAGAACAGAGAACAACACTTTAGGAGAATCAGAAGGAAGACTTCCTTTGGAGGTGGCCTGAGTTGCCTGGAGTGTATGGCTAGAGCCCAATGGTACAGAGTTCTAAATATTAAATAAGAACCATCAAAGATTTTTAAGTGATCCTGATTTGTCATTTTTGTTGTTGTATGGTTTTTTCAGTCATGTCTAACTCTTCATGACCCCATTTTGAATGGCTATGTAGGGAGCCAGCATTTTACAGCAGATAAGGCTCTGACTCCAGAATCAGAGGATCTTTGTCCAAATCCCACCTTTCACTCTTACTACGTGTGACTTCAACTCTCTGGGCCTCCATTTCCCCTTCAGTCAAATAAAGAAGTTGGACCAGATCCTTTGGAGGTCCTGACCTGTGAGCCTATGATCTCTAAGATCTCCATTACAAGGGATGAATGATGATCTTAAGAAGGATGGAAACTGTGAGTAGAGAGTGATGAATGTGAGAGATGTGGACGTAGGATGACAAGAAGTGGCAAGTAATTTTATAGAAGGACCAAGAAGGAGTAGGGGTAAAGATGCACCCAGATAAAGTTTATGGTTACAGTAGAAAGCTAATCCAGATATGGTCATTAGACTTGAAAACTTTCTTCCTTAGTATCTTTCTGACATTCCATAGAGAATTGTCCCCTAGAGCTTATTCTGATTTATTTTTGAAACCTAGAATTGTTCTGAAACAGCAAAGAGAAAAGAAAAACAAATAACACAAATAAGATGAACTTTACCCCTATCAACTCATGCTCATCTCATCCCGATTTCTCATGCACTTTCCTTTAGAGGCTAGTCAGCAAGCTATTATACATTTCAATTTTCTTTTAAGTCTCTTGGTAAATGAAATGACAAAGTGAAAGTATTGACATGACATTTAAAATATGACTTCTGCAAAACAGTTGTGAAAATATGGCCATGCTTTTAAAATTATATCATCTTTGTTTTTTTTTCCTCTTATAACTCTGAACAAATGGGAATTGCTACCAAATAGCCACATTTAAAAAAATAGGCTGCTGAGGCAGTTACCTTCATTAGCCATCTACAATGTCTAACAGTGATATTCAACCTTAAACCTTGTAAAGAAAGCAGCCATGACAAAAACTGCTTTCTCATCAAAGAGAGTACATGAATAACTACAAAATACAGTCCTTACTACCAAAGCCTTTGTCATTTTTTTAAAAATAACTTTTTATTGACATTTATTGACATGCCAGGGTAATTTTTTACAACATTATCCCTTGCACTCACTTCTGTTCCCATTTCCCCCCTCCCTTCCTCCACCTCCTCTGCCAGATGGCAAGTAATCCTTTACATGTTAAACAGGTTACAGTATATCCTAGATACAATATATGTGTGTGCAGAATGGAACAGTTCTCTTGTTGCACAGGGAGAATTGGATTCAGAAGGTATAAATAACCTGGGAAGAAAAACAAAAATGCAAGCAGTTTATATTGAATTCCCAGTGTCCTTTCTTTGGGTGTAGCTGCTTCTGTCCAACCTTGATCAATTGAAACTAAATTAGCTCTCTTTATTGAAGAAATCCACTTCCCTCAGAATACATCCTCATACAGTATTGTTGTTGAGGTATATAATGATCTCCTGGTCCTGCTCATTTCACTCAGCATCAGTTCATGAAAGTCTCGCCAGTCCTCACTGTATTCATCCTGCTGGTCATTTCTTACAGAACAATAATATTCCATAATGTTCATATACCACAATTTACTCAACTATTCTCCAATTGATGGGCATCCATTCATTTTCCAGCTTCTAGCCACTACAAACAGGGCTGCCACAAACATTTTGGCACATACAGGTCCCTTTCCCTTCTTTAGTATCTCTTTGGGATATAAGCCCAGCAGAAATACTGCTGGATCAAAGGATATGCATAGTTTGATAACTTTTTGAGCATAATTCCAAATTGCTCTCCAGAATGGCTGGATGTGTTCATAATTCCACCAACAATGTATCAGTGTCCCTGTTTTCCCACATCCCTTCCAACATTCTGCATTATCTTTCCCTGTCATTCTAGCCAATCTGACAGGTGTGTAATGGTATCTCAGAGTTGTCTTAATTTGCATTTCTCTGATTAATGATGATTTGGAGCATATTTTCATATGGCTATAAATAGTTTTAATTTCTTTATCTGAGAATTGTCTGTTCATATCCTTTGACCATTTATCAATTGGAGAATGGCTTGATTTTTTATAAATTAGAGTCAATTCTCTATATATTTTGGAAATGAGGCCTTTATCAGAACCTTTGACTATAAAAATGTTTTCCCAGTTTATTGTTTCCCTTCTAATCTTGTCTGCATTAATTTTGTTTGTACAAAAACTTTTCAATTTGATATAATGAAAATTTTCTATTTTGTGGTCAATAGTGATCTCTAGTTCTTCTTTGGTCATAAATTCCTGTTGTGAGTTCAAAACCTTTTTCAAAACCGAAATGTGGGAGTTCAAATGTTGGGTTCTTGTTCTTCTTTAAAATATTATAAAAGTTCTCTCTGGGTGCCTTCCCTGGAATCGTGATTTTGTCGGCCCCACATTGGGCGCCAAAATGTGGTGAGCTTTTTCTTCTCAAAACACAGCCAGGTGATAAGAGTTCAGATCTTTTATTATCTCCAATATAGCCTGGTTAGCTTAGAGGTCTATCTTTCTGCTTGGTTCCAAGAGCTCCCTCCGAATGTCGCCAAATCCAAGGGTTTTGTCCTTCAGCCTCTGCCTCTGCTTTCTTCAGCCTCCAACCAGCACAGAGATGGAATGAATCTCTTGTCTCCTTCACTTGGGGCTCGGCTAGCTTTCTGGTGAGTCTTTCAGACCAGCTTGATCTCAGTGGGGGAAGTACAGGAGCCCAGCCACCAACTCCTCTCCAATGCAGCTGAACTCTCTTCTGCGACTAGCCAGCCAAGTGGAATATATTCTTCCTTGCCTCGCCTCGGAGAGAGGGCTTCTGGTGTAATTCCACTGAAATCTGACCGAGAGCCTCTGTCTGTTTCTTTTATAAAAGAGGGATGAATTGTGGGATACGAGAGAGAGGATTATGGGTTTTCTCCCATAGTGCTCTCTGGCCCAAAGAGCTTCAAGGGAGGTGTGAACTCACTAAGTTGCAAAGTTTACTTTGTCAAGCTGGCATACTTGTGAACTCCAATGAGTAAAGATGCAAACACAAGCATTGTACTAATCAGTTCTACTTAGTACCTTGTTTCAGGTTCTGCCCAAAACATCTTCTTGTAAGATTAGATCAACTCTAATTAGTTAGCAGTTTGTAAAGATTCCAACAAATTCCTCCCTCTTCCACAGGTCTGAGAGGTAAACTATCCTATGCTCTTCCGATTTATTTATAATCTCATTCTTTATGTTTAGGTCATGAACCCATTTTGATCTTATCTTGGTGTACGGTGTTAAGTGTGGGTCAATGCCTAGTTTCTGCCATACTAATTTCCAATTTTCCCAGCAATTTTTGTCAAATAATGCGTTCTTATCCCCAAAACTGGGGTCTTTGGGTTTGTCAAACACTAGATTATTAAAGTTATTGGCTGTTTTGTCCTTTGAACCTAGCCTATTCCATTGATCAACTAGTCTATTTCTTAGCCAATACCAGATGGTTTTACTAACTGCTGCTTTATAATATAATTTTAGATCTAGTACAGCTAGGCCACCTTCATTTGTTTTTGTTTTTGTTTTTGTTTTTTTTTTTTTTCATTAATTACTTGAAATTCTTGACCTTTTGTTTTTTCATATGAACTTTGTTGTTATTTTTTCTAGGTCATCAAAATAGTTTTTTGGGAGTCTGATTGGTATAGCGCTAAATAAATAGATTAGTTTAGGTAGTATTGTCATCTTTATTATATTTGCTCACCCAATCCAAGAGCATTTAATATTTTTCCAGTTGCTTAGATCAGACTTAATTTGTGTGGAAAGTGTTTTGTAGTTTTGCTCATAAAGTTTCTGATTTTCCCTTGGCAGATAGATTCCTAAATATTTTTTACAAACAGTAGTTACTTTAAATGGAATTTCTCTTTGTAACTCGAACTGTTGGATTTTATTAGTGATATATAAGAATGCTGATGACTTATGTGGGTTTATTTTGTAACCTGCAACTTTGCTAAAGGTGTGGATTGTTTCTAATAACTTTTTAATAGAATCTCTGGGGAAAAAAAAAATAGAATCTCTGGGGTTCTCTAAGTATACCATCCTATCATCAGCAAAGAGTGATAATTTGGTTTCCTCATTGCCTATTCTTATTCCTTTAATCTCTTTCTCAACTGTTAATTCCAAAGCTAGCATTTCTAATACAATATTGAATAGTAATGGTGATAGTGGGCAACCTTGTTTCACTCCTGATCTTATTGGGAATGTTTGCAGTTTGTCTCCATTACATATGATGCTTACTACTGGTTTTAAATAGATGCTTCTGATTATTTTAAGGAAAAGTCCATTTATTCCTATACTCTCAAGAGTTTTTAATAGGAATGGATGTTGGATTTTATCAAATGCTTTTTCTGCATCTATTGAGATGATCATATGGTTTTTGTTAATTTGATTACTAATATGGCCAATTATACTGATAGTTTTCCTAATATCGAACCACTCCTGCCTTCCTGGTATAAATCCTACTTGATCGTGGTATATTATCCTGGGGATGATTTTCTGTAGTCTTTTTGCTAATATCTTATTTAAAATTTTAGCATCAATATTCATTAGGGAGATTGGTCTATAATTTTCTTTCTCTGTTTTCAACCTACCTGGTTTAGGTATCAGTACCATGTCTGTGTCATAAAAGGAATTTGGTAAGACTCCTTCATTCCCCATTTTTTCAAATAGTTTATAAAGCATTGGGGCTAATTGTTCTTTGAATGTCTGGTAGAATTCACATGTAAATCCATCTGGTCCCAGGGCTTTTTTTTTAGGGAGTTGATTAATAGCTTGTTCTATTTCTTTTTTCTGAAATGGGACTATTTAAGCAATTTACTTCCTCCTCTGAACATCTGGGAAGCCTATATTTTTGGAGATAGTCATCCATTTCACTTAGGTTATCAAATTTATTGGCATAAAGATGGGCAAAGTAACCCCTTATAATTTCTTTAATTTCCTCTTCATTGCTGGAAAGTTCTCCCTTTTCATTTTTAAGACTACTAATTTGATTTTCCTCTCTCCTTTTTCTAATCAGATTTACCAAAGATTTATCAATTTTATTGTTTTTTTCATAAAACCAACTCTTAGTTTTATTTATTAGTCCAATAGTTTGTTTTTTTTTTTTTACTTTCTATATTATTAATTTCTCCTTTTAATTTTAGAATTTCAAGTTTAGTAATTGATTGGGGGCTTTTAATTTGGTCTTTTTCTAGCTTTTTAAGTTGCAGGCCCAATTCGCTAATCTTCTCTTTCTCTATTTTATTCAAATACGCCTGTAAGGATATAAAATTTCCCCTTATAACTGCTTTGGCTGCATCCCATAAATTTTGGTATTATGTCTCACTGTTGTCATTATCTTGAGTGAAATTATTAATTGTGTGTATAATTTGCTGTTTTACCCAATCATTCTTTAAGATGAGATTATTTAGTTTCCAATTACTTTTTGGTCTATTTACCCCTAACTTTTTGTTGAATGTAGTTTTTATTGCATCGTGATCTGAAAAGAAAGTATTTACAATTCTTGCCTTCATGCATTTAATTTTGAGGTCTTTATGTCCTAATATATGGTCAATTATTTTCTAATATTCTATTTACCTCTTTAATTTCTTTCTTATTTGTTTTGTGATTTGATTTATCTAAATCGGAGAGTGCAAGATTGAGATCTCCCACTATTATAGTTTTGCTGTCTATTTCTTCTCGCAACTCTCTTAACTTCTTCTTTAGGAAGTTAGATGCTATACTACTTGGTGCATATATGTTTACTACTGATATTGCTTCATTGCTTCTTGATCCTTTAGCAAGATATAGTTTCCTTCCTTATCTCTTTTAATTAGATCAATTTTTGCTTTTGCTTGATCTGAAATAAGGATAGCTACCCCTGCTTTTTTGACTTCACCTGAAGCATAATAGATTCTGCTCCATCCTTTTACTTTTACTCTGTATGTATCTCCCTGTTTTAAATGTGTTTCCTGTAAACAACATATTGTAGGCTTCTGACTTTTGATCCAGTCTGCTATCTGCCTCCTCTTAATGGGAGAGTTCATCCCATTCACATTTATGGTTAAAATTATTAATTCTGTATTTCCTGCCATCCTAATATCCCCAGATTATACTTTTCTTTTTCTTGCCCTCCTTCCCTTCTTCCCTAGTATTAAACTTATTGGTCCCACTGCGTCACGCAGCTCTCCCTCTTTGGTATCCCTCTCTCCTCCCTTTGAATCTCTTCCCCTTTCTTGTACCCTTCCCTTATTACTCTTTTCCCTTTTTCTTTTCCTCTCTCACTTTTTAATGAAATGAGAGAAGAATCTCTATAAAAACAAATATGCCAATTATTTCCTCTTTGAGCCAACTCTGATGAAAGTAGGATTCACACAATGCTCCTCCCCCTCTCTAAGTTCCCTCAGATATGATAGGTTTCCTTTGCCTCATTGTCACATGTAGTTTCCCTCTTTTTATCTCTCCTTTTCCCTTTTTCTGACACTATTCCCTTTCCATTTCTACTTTCCTTTTTTATGTTATTTCGATAAAATCAAATTATACATATGGTTTTTATGTATATCCACAACAGAAATACAGTTCTCAATAGTTCCTTTTACCTTTTTCTGTTTCTCTTGAGTCCTGTTGTTGGAGATCAAATTTTTTGTAGAAGTCTGGTTTTTTCCTTAGAAACAAATGGAATTCCTCTATTTCATTAAATGTCCATCTTCTTCCATGGAAAAAAATACTTAGTTTAGCTGGATAGTTTATTCTTGGCTGCATTCCAAGCTCTTTTGCCTTTCAGAATATCTGATTCTAGGCCCTTGGATCCTTTAATGTTGAGGCAGCCAGATTTTGCATGACCCTTATTGTAGCATCTCGGTATTTGAACTGTTTTTTTCCTGGCTGCTTGTAAAATTTTTTCTTTAGTCTGAAAATTTTGAAGTTTGGCCACAATATTCATTGGAGTCTTTATTTTAGGGTCTTTCTCAGAAGGTGTTTGATGAGTTCTTTTAACACCTATTTTACCTTCTGGTTCTATTACTTCTGGGCAGTTCTCTTTGATTTCCTGTAAAATAGTATCTAGGCTCTTTTTTTCATCATAATTTTCAGGTAGTCCAATGATCTTCAGGTTATCTCTCCTAGATCTATTTTCCAGGTCTGTTGTTTTTCCAAGTAAATGTTTGACATTTTTTCCCAATCTTTCATTTTTTTTTTTTAATTTTGCTTGACTGATTCTTGATATCTCAATGAATCAGTCATTTCTATTTGTTCAGTTCTGATTTTTAGTGAGTTATTTTCTTCATTAGCTTTTTTTGCTTCTTTTTGTATATGCTCAATTGAGTTGTTTTGCTCTATGCAATTTTTTTTCATTTCACTTTTTTTTTTTTTTTTTTTTTTTTTAGTGAGTTATTTTCTTTTCCCAATTCACAAATTCTGTTTCCCTGCACTTCTTGGGAGTTTTTTACCTTTTCCAATTCACATTTCAGGAAGTTGTTTTCTTTTTCCACTTTATCAAATTTTTCTTTTAGTGAGTTATATGCCTCTTCTGTACTCTCTTGCATAGCTTCTCTTTCCTTTCCCCATTTCTCTTCCAGTTCTCTTTTAAGGTTTTTAATAGTCTCTTCTAGGAGAGCCTTTTGTATTGGAGACCAATAATTGTCTGGAGATTGTCTGCTATTAGTTTCTTCAGGGTTGAAAAGTTGCTCTCTTTCTGCATAGAAACTATCAATCATTCTTTTGATTTTTGTACTCATTTTGTTAAAGCCTGTAAGGTCTGCCTTCAGAGCCAGGAGGTTACCAGCTTCCTCTGAAGAGCAGTGAAAGGTGTATGGACGGGTAGCTGTCCTGCCAGCTGGCTACAAAAAGCAGGGAGGTATGGGAGTGCTCTGGGAAAGAGTTCCTACCTGGGAGTAACTCAGGCCTGCAGGGCCAAGCTGGGAAAGTGCCCTGCAAAAAAAAAAAAACCCTCGCTGTGTGAGATAAGGATTGCCCTGGGGCTAGACACTGAGCAGTGAGAGTTTCACTACCCCAAGCCAAAGTCCACCCTGGTGCTGTGGGTATTAGTGCCTGAGCAGTGAATGGCCCTGCAGGGACTGGATGTGTCTCTGCCCCAGAAGCACAGTCAGCTGGGGAGGTTCTATTGCCCCAGGCTGAGCCCCACCACTGTGCTGATTAAAGGCTGCCCAGGCTGTGCCCCCCTGCTGTGCAGATTTGTAACTGCCCCACAAAAGCCCTGAATTGCAGGATGTGGCCCGCAGGGCTGCGGTAAAGTATGCCTGAGTCACTTCCGGGTTTGAGGGGTTACAGCCAGATCTCGTTAGGTTCTGGCGTTTTTTAGAGTACCCTCTGTTTTAGGCTTTAATTTCTCTGCCAGTTTACTGCTTTGTAGTCAAGGCAGAGCAGTTAGCCTCAGCAGAGTTGTCTCTATAATTTCTCTAGCCACAGAGATCACCCCTGCCCCTGGTCTGCTCAGGAAGCTAGCCTCTCACTGCCTGGGCTAGTTTGTTCCTGGCCCCTCAGGACAAACCTTTCCTGGCAATCTTCCAGATTGACTTTGGCTGGTAAGTTGTAGTACTTCTCATCTTCATGAATTTGAGCAGTGAAGAGCTATTTTTGAGGCTGAATTTAATAATTGGTTATGAGGGGAATGAGAGGAGCTTAGAGAGTTGTGTGTGCCTTCTCCAGCCATCTTGGCTCTGACCCCGGAAGTCTAGCCTTTGTCATTGTTAAATAGTTCAATTTCAGGTATGAATATGATTGTATGAATGGGAATGATGCTAAAGAATATTCATTATTGGGGCAGCTAGGTAGCACAGTAGATAGAGCACCAGTCCTGAAGTCAGGAGGATCTGAGTTCAAATTTGATGTCAGACACTAAACACTTCCTAGCTGTTTGACCCTGGGCAACTCCAATTGCCTCAGCCAAAAAAAAAAAAAAAAGAAAAAAGATTCATTATTATAATTCCTCCCATTGTACTTTAAGGACTACTGGGCCTTTCCATTTGCACTGTCACAGAACCTTTCTTTCTAGATGTGTTTTCCTCCATATGTGTTAAATACGAGCTCCTTGACAGCAGGGGCTATCCAACATTTAGCACAGTATTTAATTCACAAAATTAATTTAATAAATGTTCTTCTCTTAATTTATTAATCTTTGTTGTATAGCTGGGCCTTTATTCTTCCCTTTTCCTCAAAGCATTCATGGATATGCACTGCTTCTTTCCTAGGGTCCACATAGGAGCTCTGGGGGATTAAATCCCTGTCAAATATAACTCATTACTTAGTCTGCTGATTTGTCTCTGAACTGGAAGAAATGATGCCACAAGGATGCCATACCTCTTAAAATGAGTTGGCGTTTCTGGCTGGCATTTTCTTTGATACCAGAACTCCTGAGCTCAGAGACACTGAACATACCAGCACTCCCAGGTCTGCTGATAACTTTCTGGCTTTTCATCTCAAGATTTCTGCTCAGTTCTTCTTTTTAGGGAAAATGACACAAGAGAGGAATAAAAGCAGTCACATTTCCCTTTCCCCTCCACATAACCAACAAGGCTAGTTGAGACCACACTCCTCATGGGAAGCAGTAGACTCTATCACCATTATGCTAAGGTAGAGAGGGACAATCTTCTCTATCCCTATTGGACCTATATCTTTTCTCCTGGGGATGATATATCTAGAAGAAGCCGGGCCAACAACTGTCTCTTTTTTAAAATAGACGTGGCACAGCTGTGTTATACATTTGTATAAGAAAGCAATTAATTAGGGAACTCTCAGAAATGAGTCATACATAGCTAGAAACCCCTGCTCCTTCCTTTCTTTCCATTCCTATCCCTTACTCTGAAGTCCCATATGGTGTACCAAAAGCAGAAAATTATATGTGCATATGTTCTATATCAAGGAAGGGGTTAAAGAAACCCACTATCTATTCATTTATTCATCACATATTCTCAAGAAACTCAGGATCATAGAACTATAAGGGATATTAGTGTCCAACTATTCTGAGAGCCTCATTTTAACATTGAGAAATCTGACTAAAGCCCTCAAAGGTGAAATGACTTGCTCATGCCACACAAATAATAACTGGACAGAAATGAACTACAATCCACCATCTTTTGATGTTAAATACAAAATACCAAGGCAAAAAAAATAATGTTTCTACTTAAAAGAAAATGTAAATGTAGTGAAAAGGTAATTTAGGCATGTATATGAAATTGGAGGCATTAGATTTCAGAAATAAAATTGAACTGAGAAGATATCATGAATAAATCAAATTATTTTCTAGTAGATGAATAGAAACCTAAGGAGAAATTAGATTATTAAAGCCAGCTAATATGTGGATCACTGGTTTGTTAGCTATGCCCTATAACCACTGAAGAGAGTACTGGTATAGAAGCATGAGATAGTGGCAAGAGGCTCATATCGATAAATTCCTTCCCCTTCAAATCTTCCAGGATTTTCTTTTATCAGATTTCTAGCCAATTTATTTTATATGTACAGAGCAGGCATTGTCTTTTTTTGAACCACATTTTGCCATAATCTAAGATAAGAATTTTCTTGATATAGCAGGTACAAAATTAATGTATATTTAATTGGAGTTAGACTTTGAGCATTTAAAATTTCTACACATCAGTTTCCTTATCTGTAAAATGCTAGGTTCAGACTAAGTGATATCTAAATTCTTTTCCAAGTATTATGGTTTCCATTTGTTAAAGGACAAAAGTGAGATCCTAAGAGGTTAAATAAATGACTATCCAGAAGTCCCAAAGAGGGTGAGTGAGTAAGAGCTATGACCAAATCTAGTGTTCTTTTTCATATTACACTTTCTAAATCTTCCATCTCATAGCTGGCAAGTTTGAGTAACAAACAAAAGTTCATCTGCAGTGATTCCATTCTAAAAACAAAACCAAAATGGATCCACAATACAAATCATTTTTAGGTCTAGTCCAGATTCTCCCTCTGTCTAAAGTACACTTTGGTGACAAATTTGGGACCTTTGGACCACACATCCTCATCTTTGAACCCCTGTTTTGTTTATCCTTCATTTTTAATAATGACCTCATGGGCGATGTTTTGATTTGCATGTGAATTGGATTTGAATGAGCCCAAGTTGCAAAGACATCAGTCTCTCTCTTTCAGAATCATCACAGTCTAGGAGCAAGAAGAAAATCAAGATGACAGGCAATGGTTTGGGATGCAACAAATGACTTAATATTTTCGGTGTCTTATCCTCTGTGCTCCATAATGCTTGATTTAGCTGCCTTTATGGCTACTGGAACAACTTGTTCTTGTCTGCACATTCTACTGGGGGAAGTCTTCACATGCTTGAAATATCGAAACATCCCCCTAAGTAACCAATGAATTTAAAGCCTATCATCTAATCTTAATTTGTTTTAGTTTGCCTAGATATTTACCAAGATTTGACTGCTTTAATTTTTTGTAGTCATAGATGAGAGCAGGTTGACAGATGGACACTAAAGGCAGTGGGTGAGCAAGACCTTGACAAGTCCTAATGCCAGAGATATTAACTCTCCATGAATATCCCATATACCCTATGATACGTGTGAAAATAACTTTTTAAAGATTCTGTTGTGAATTATATTTCAATACATTTAAAATAGAATTCATTATCTTTTCCTCTCAATTCACTATTCAAACCTACCTTATTTATTATTCTACTCCTCCAGGTTTGTAAGCTCAGTGTCACCCTCAACTCCTCATTTTCCCTAACTCCACATATCCAATGAAGTGCCAAATCTTGCCATTTCTCTTTCTCTTTCTCTACTTTCTCTACTCACACAGTCATCATCACTTTAATTCAGAATCTCAGTACTTTTAGCTTGAATTGGTACAATAGAGTTCTATTTGGTCTACTTGCCTCAAATCTCTTTCCATTCCAGTACAAACTCAGTACTGTGGCAACCAAAGTGATTTTCTGGAAGATCGGACTCACCATGTCATTTCTCAGCTCTATAAATCCTAATTCCCAATAAATTCTATTTCCTCTTGCCTCTAGATTAAAATATAAAAATCTTCTTTACAACCCTTTGCAGCCTGTCTCCAACCTAACATTTCAAGCTCATTGGGCATTCAATATTTTGCCATCCAGTCAAAGTGACCTTCCTCTCTATTCCTCATACAAAGAATTCCAGCTTTACTTCTTTGCTTTTATATTGGCTGTCCTCTGGAATACATTTCCTTTTCATCTCTACCCCACAGATTTCCTTTCTTCCTTCAAGGCACAGCTCAAACACCATATTTTTTCATAAAAATTTTTCTGATTCCTCCAACTCCCGGTTTCTTTCTTAGTAACTGTCTTGTATTTAATTATTTTGTATTTATATGTTTATTATCTTTATGTTTCTTTTTTATATACTTTAAGTGTTTTTCTTGTCTCCCTAATAGGAGATCCCTGGGGGTAGAAATTGTTTTATTCTGTGTGTGTATGTGTATGTTTGCATGTACATCACACACACACATACACATAGGCATGTATTTCTTAAAAATAAACATGTTTGTTTATGTTGTGAGTATAGGGAACAAAGACACAACATGACAACAACTCTTACAGATTAGGGAAATATAATCCTTAACTACTTAAGGTTGTTTAAAATCTGACATGTCACTCTGCAGAACCAAGTCTATAAAATATATTTTTGCACTCAGCTACAAAGACTTGTCAGTCTGCAAAGGAGACCAGTAGCATGACATACAATTGAATATTGATAGCATCTAGCACAGTGACAGGCACATAATAGATGCTAAATAGATGTTTATTGATAGATTGAGGGATTATTTTCTACTGGTTCTATTCCTACTTATTTGATTGTTCCATCTCAAACACCTTTGTGTTTCGTCACACATGCACTAATTCCCTATCTATAATGCTATACGATGCTATAATATATAATATCATAATGTAGTATAAAATGACCCCTACTTCCTAAGACTCTTTTTAAGATTCTCTTTACTTTCTTTTCTTTTTCTTCTTTTTGTGTATTTTCTTGGTTTCGCATTAGTTCCTCTGAGTTCACCATCAATTTTGGGATAAAATTTTAATTTCTTTGGCATTTAAAGCCTTATATAAGCTTGTTTCCCCCTATATTTCTAGACAGTTCATGTTTCTCTCTCTCTCTCTTATGCATTCCATGGACCACTCAGACTTCTATTCCCTGTATACAGAAATATATATTTCTGCTGTTTTTCTACCTTATATCAGACTCTTCCCTCATGTCTGGAATTTTCTCCCTCCTCACCTTTCCCTTTTGCAACTAGTAATTTTTTTCACTGTTCACTTCAGGTACAGGGTCTATTACATAAAGGTCTGCTACTTTTAGAGAATGAGATTTGAATCTCAAGATAGTCTTTTTTCCTACCATAATAACATGCCACTTAGCCTTGGAAGAGACCCAAAGAATTTCATCTAGTCATAGAATCTTGTTTAAAGATGGAAGTGAATTTAAAGGCTACCGAATCACACTCCTTTCATTCCACAGATAAGCAAATAATCTTAGAGAAGTTCTATGAATTGTCCAGGGTCACACAGTCTGTGAAAGAGGCAGAATTTCAACTCGTCTTGCAACTGTGAATATATATATATATATATATATATATATATATAATATATATATATATATATATATATACATATATATATATATACATATATATATAGTTTTATGCAAAATACTTTGCTCACAAGAATCTTCCTTTTTTGTAAAACTATGAATTGTGTGATTTATATAGTTTGTGTTCCTAGATAAATCTAGGCAATTTCAACTTCCTTATTTTGAAGAGGAAGAAACTGAGTTTCAGAGAAGTCAAAGATTTGCTCAAAGTTGTAATACATATGGCAAGAGATAGAATTTCAATCTAGAACCTTTGACCTTAGGGTCTATAACCACTATATCACAGTGCCTCTTTTCATCTCTAGAGCTGTAAGGGACTGAGGATGGAGGCTCTAACAACCATGAGATCAGATAACTTTTCTTTTTTTTCATTCTTTTCTATACTTTCTAGGGACAAGACTTAGAATTAGAAAATACAGGGAAAGTAGTACTTTGGAGTCAAGGAGGATCTTAGGGTTTTGATATTCATTCATAGCATACACTGAATCCTAGTCCCACTGAATTTTAGTGTTTTGTAGAATCTGATTTTTCTGGATGAGTTCATGCTTTTGGTCTGCTGCTTCTTCAATACTTTTCAATCAGATTCCCTTTCCCAGACCATTCTCTGATTCTTGTCCAAAGTTGTGAGTCAGATCTCTTAACTTGGTATCCCACCCACTTGGCCCCAACACTAAGAAATCAGCAGGTGAGAACACCAGACTCAGGGGAGACTCATGCAAGGGAACTTTTATGTTTAGGGTTATAAATGACATCAGAAAGTTTCCATTATGACATTTGGATGACTAACAGTTAACCAAAGATTTTTGTTATTTACTTTGCTTGCAAGAATCTTCTTTTGTAACACTATGAACTGTGTGCTTTCAAGTGTTGAATTGATGCCAATGTACTGGGTAATCTATTTTTTGCTTTTGTTTTTAAATGTACTGGTTGTTAAAAGAAGGAAGACTATTTGCTTTGCTATTAACAATGATGGATCACACAATCACAGATTTAAGAGTTGGCCATTTAGTCCAACTCATCTAGTTCCAGTTCAATCAATCAAAAAAGAATTCTCACTGGAAGCAAATGGAATGGAAATAGATGGAAGCAAAATATCAGCATCTCATGTTTATAGTTAATTGAAATTAAATAATGAATATAGCTTGGCATTCCTAGTTCTCTAAAATTTTAAAGTTGCTAGCTTTTAATTAATCAAAATAGACTTTGGGCAAATGGGCCAACAACTCCCAGAAGACCTTTTGCAAGATGTAATTATGTCTCTTTTCTAGGGTTATCACAAAGTTTTCTTAAGTCTGCTGTAGCTTTCTACTGAATTCTTTGTCCATTTTTGATAGCATCTTTCCTCAGTTGTATTTGTCTTTGGTTCTCAGTGAAGTCCCTGCCATCAGATATTTCATTTACATTTCTAAAACTCTTGTGGGAAATTTGAAATCTGATATTTTAAGTTAACAAAGTCAAGTTGGTGAGGAAAGGAAGAGACAGAAGCTATTCTTTAACTAACCTTCTCCATGTAATTCCTTTTAGGGGCCTTGCTAAAACTATTCTCCCATATAGGCTGGCCAGAGAAACTTGAATATTGGGTTCTGAAACAGTTGGATATTTTATACAAGATTCACAGCACATGACTCAGTTTCTTTCTTCAACCATTTTCAATATGCCTCTAGGACAGTATCACTCCATTTCATCCAGTGACTTTAATTCATTAGAAATTGATTAAGAATTTATGTATTTAATTAAAAATCTTTGATCCAATAGAGATGTTTAGGATTTTATGCTTCTAACTGATTAATTTAATCAATAAACCTTCTGTAGCAATTCAGGTAGGGATAAGGAACACCTCTTACAATCATAGTAAAACAAACAAAACCAGCCATACTGACTCTTACACTAATAAATATAAAAATATGCTTAGAAAATAAGATAAATCTAGTTAAGAATATTAAATATCTCTTATTTGAATCTTTCTATTTGTATCTCTATTTCTATTATTACAGTTATATGCATTTTTTATATTAACACCCAAAGATTTAAGACTCTTGGCTGTTGTTGTAAATAGTACTTCCCTTCCCATTTTTATTAACACGTGTGATATATTATGTATTTATATTGTATGTTGTCAATATTGTGATCTCAATTATTACTATTATATTTTTGTTGTTTATTCTCTTGGGTTTTATAATTACTCATCATATGACTTGTAAGAGGTAGAAGTTTTTTTTTTTGCTTCATATTTAATGTTTAGCTTATCAATTTATTTTTCTTGTTTTGTTATTATAACTAACTAACATTTTGAATATCAAGTCAATGAATTATAGTGGAATTCCTTGTTTCATACCTAACCTTAGTGAATATGTTTACAATGTTATTACATTACTGATAATGCTGACTGTTGGTCTTTGATAGATGCATTTTATATCATAAGATCTTAGATTTATAGATTTAGAAGTAGAAGAAATATTAGGAGATATCTAATCCAATTTCTCTACCTTCCATTTTATAAATAAGGAAAGTTAATTTAATAAGAAATTGAAAAAAATGTGAAAGATGCTTTCATTCTTGTGAGATTTAGTGTTTTTAAAACATTTTATTTAACATTATTTTTATATCGATGTCTATTCATGATAGGTGCAACATTATCCTTCTTTGTTTTTTAAATGAGGGTGATTTTTTTTGCTTGTAGAAGGAATAAAGAACTGTCTCTCTCTTTGGGAAAATAGTGTTTAGAGTGTGATTATTAGGCTTTTTTTTTTTTAATGTTTTATAAAATTCATTTGTAAATCTATTTGGCTCTGGTGTTAACCTTCTCACTACTTTCAGATTTATCTATAACAACTTCAATTTTTTTTCCCTAAAATTGAATTACTTAGTTTAATTATTTCTTGTTTTGATACTGTAGATACTTTGTTTAGGAAAATATTTCTTTATTTCACTTAATATTTAGACATTTTAGCATACAATAATTTCCAATAATTTTTCCTTATTTCTTTTCCATTTGTTATTTGCCCTTCTGAATTTTTATTTTGGTAATTTAGATTTTCTCTCTTTAAATTGAATTAATCAATACGTTATCCATTTACTTATCTTTGTAAGGCAGCTCTTCAATTCATTTATTAATTTAATTGCTTTTAAAATTTCACCTTTAATTTAAAATTCTTTTTTTGATAATGTTTCAGGTTAATTAATATGTTGTTTTTCTGATTCTTAGAGTTAATGTTGAACTAGTCATTTCTTTTTAATTTTTGTTAGTCTAAATATTTATGAATATAAATTTGCTCTTATCTATATTTTAATACATTTTGGTATATTATAGTATTAAGGTCTTGACTTTAATATCATAATTCATGTTGTTCCTGCTATTTTGTCTTTGATCTATTCATTATTTAGAGCATTATTTTTTAATCTCCATCTTTTATTCCTATTTCCTAAAATGATTCTTATTTTTATTATATTATTTCATATAAAGGGACTGATTAATACTTGCTTTTATGCATTTATTATTGAGTTATTTATTCCCTATGACAGGAGTTCTCAACTTTATTTTTTATGTCATGGACACTTTTAGCAGTCTGGTAAATTCTATGGACCCCTCAGAGTAATATTTTTAAATGCATAGAACAAAATATGTATGACTACAAACCAAATCAGTTATATTGAAGTAAAGGTGTAATTCTTTTATCTACTAAATCCAGGGATCCCTGGAAATCTATTCATATGCCTCTAAGGACCCTTGGTTAAGGAAGTATACACTACAATGAGATTGACTTTTGTAAAGATGCGATATATTCTTACCTCCAAAAAAGAATATACTCCCTAAAATTATCTTGCAATTCTCTCCATTTATCTATGAAGTCCAGTTTTCCAACATTCTTTTCAAATTTATACTTTCTTTCTTGTTTATCTTTCTGTTATTCTATTAAATTTACCAAGTTCTGGTTGAGGAAGATTAAAAACTCATATTAATGATTTGCTATCTAGTTATTTGTGCATGGTGGTTGGTTTTCCCTTTAATAAATTGTTTGCTATGATATTTGGGTCCAAAATTTAATATTCATTCTTTTCAACTCTATGAAAAATTTAAACAATATATACTTAACTTATTTGTCTCTTGATAATAATTCTTATTGCTTCTATCTGTTTCTCTCAGATTAAGCTGAAACATAATGATTTTTATTCAAACTTATTTTTTTAAAATCCTGCTTCCATTATTTTAGGTATATTCACTATTGGCAATGCATTGTGGTATTGTTTTCTTTTCTATTCAGCAATTCATCAGCTTATGTACAAGAGAAATGTATTTACAATCTTTAAAATAGTTGGGTTTGATTTTCTTGAACCACATCCTCTAGTAATTAGTATTTTTTATCAGGATAAGATACAGTATAGCTTGTTTTGCCTCTGTTAATTTAGTCCCACATAATCTGGAAAGCTAGACAAACATAATCCTATCCATCTTCAACATGGACAGAATTTCTACTTATTCTAATATAATAAATTCTATACATTCATGCCTTCCCCCATTCCATCTATGAGTATGGATTATGGATCCCATTCTTTCCTCCAGCTCCCGATCTACTCATTAGATTGTTAGCATCTGTATACCTAAATTCAAGTTATTTTCTTTTCCTCAAACTATCTACTTCTATTCACTCCTCTTTTATGGAGTTTTTATGTAATTCCTAATCTTGTTTTTCAATTTCTCTCTTAAAAGGTAGGATTGAAGGGACAATAATTTCTCTACTGTTATAACATGCAAACACTCTGTCTACTTTATTCTTTTCTTTAAAGTCTTATTTGTCATTTAAAAGTTTTATTTCCTCTTCCATTTGATATGATTCCCAAATCTAACTTCTTTTGTAGGAAGGTATTGAAATATTTTATGCTATACAAAATTCCCTTTTTTTCCCACGAAGAGACATACTCAATTTTACTGTAGTTATCCAGTTTGAGAGTGAAGGATGACTTCCCATATTTTTCTTATTCTGCTATTTCTCAAACTTTCCTTTCAAATGCTTGTAATATTTCCCCTCTTAATGAAGCTCCAGAATTTGCTGTTTAATGTATTTTTGTTAGTTAAACTGAAGTTCCTTTCGAATGATATCCTATGAATTCTATTTTTCTGTAGTTTTATTTTCAATAATCATGGGAAATTTTCTTTCATGTTTTAAAAAAATATATTCATTCTTTTTGTTTTTTCAAATTTTTGTAGGATAAATTAGTTTTTAGCACATATAATCTCTGTCTATGACTCTCCTTTGCTGAAGTTTAATTTCCTCTTTGTATCATTAAAAAAATGCTGCCTATGCAGTTTTGTTTTTCATTTGGGCCATTCCATTCCTTATAAAATTCCCATTTTATTCCCCCAAATATTTGACCCACTCTTCCAAGTTAAGTATCATATTCATCTTTTTGTCCTTCATTAATTTACTTTAACTTTAATAGATATAAGTTTTAAGTATCTATTATTTGATTTATTAACCACAAGAATGGTTCTTGTGGTAGACCCAGTTTCTTTTCTGATGAGGTTCCTATAGTTACATTATTTATCAGAAATGACTATTTTATGATTAACAATATAACTTAACAAGATTTCAAAAGCACTTTTACACAATATCTCTCTTTTTTTTGCCTATAACATCCCTATAGTATTGGCCTGTTTATTATTATATTCAATTTGTACCATTATTATTATCTCTATTTTCTTGTTCAATCATTTTTCAGTTGTGTCCTACTCTTGTGACCCCATTTGGAGTTTTCTCAGCAAAGATTTTGACTTCAATCCTAAAATTCTATCTATTGTAACCCACTGTCTTCTGATCTAGAGCCATATATCATTATTGGAAGTATACTAATGTTGGAAAAAAATGGGACTTTGTTTCAGATAGAAGCCTAGGATTACTAAAAATGCTGCAGTTTTTCCAGTTCTTTTAAGACTGCTCTCTTCTTTCTATTTAGTGCTATATCTGATTTATTGTCCATGTTAATTGTCCATCAAAAAAGGCAATTACTTAAAAAAAACCTTCTTTTGCAATTTTCTTTTCATGACTTTTAAAAACCATTTACCCAAAAGAAAATTTACAAGTCTACTAGGTATCTCAAAAACTTTTATCCCCAAGTCCAAATCTAATTTCATTGCTCCTTTCTTGACCCTCTGTTCTTCTATGCCTTCTCTTTTTCATTTTCATGAGAAGATCTTTTGACTTTATGCTTTATAATACTTCTACACTTAAGAGAAGTATTAGGTATTCAATTTTTTTTCTCTGATGCTATTGCAAATTTTGTTTTTGATGGCAATTTGCAATCATCCAGCCACTTCCATGTATGCAATTTTACTTATTTCTGCAATTACCTATCATCTATAACATACAAAAATACTTTCTATCAATGGGTATTGACAAGCATGATTTGTATTTTTAAATGCTCCCAAGAGTATCTCATTTGTTGTCTATTCACTTCAACCTTTTGTCTTCATCACCAGATACTGATCAGGAATTTTCCCTGAGACTTAACATGTATTTCTCCAATGAGTTAGAATAGCAGGGTTTTTTTTTTTTTTTTGACATGTTTAAGGGATAGCAATAAACCTAACATATTTTTATAGAAACACTTTAACCCTCTTTTTCTGATTTTAATTATAATTTTCTGTTTTTCAAGATTCTGGCATTAGAGTGTGGTAAAAAGAGTTCTGAACTTAAGAGCCATTTTTGAACTCCTTAGATTTTTATATTTTAAAATATAATACAACTTGATTTAATATGAATACTTGATTTTGGCCCATGTGCCCCTGTTCTAAATTGTGAAGATGTTCTTACATCTTGACCCTATCATATAATATGCTATCTATATCATGTTCAGATGAATTAAGCAAAAGCAATAAAATAAAAAAAAGCAAAAAAATTACTATATCAGTGTACAAGGGGGGAAAACAAAAATAGCTTCAACACTGTATACTTACAGTGATCTATCTTGGCCTTAAAAAGGAAAAAAAAATGCCTTTCTTCCTTCTTTTGAAAAGATAAAGGTACGTAATATTCAATATACTGTCAGATATTTTTGCTGTATTGATTAGTTTCATTGACCTATACTTTTTTGTTCTTTCTATCCACAATTTCTTAAGGTGTAAAATGGTTCTTGAGTTCAAATCTGTCCTCAAACATTTGTTAGTTGTGTAATTTTGGGCAAGTTACTTAATCCTATAATCTCAGTTTCCTTATCTGTAAAATGAGCTGGAAAAGGAAATGGCAACCACTTTAGCATCTCTGCCAAGAAAATCCTAAATGCGATCAGAAAGAGTGGGATATTACTGAAAAATGACTGAACAACAACAATTAAAGTTGTTATTGTTCTGTTCTTTTTGGTACCAGATTTACTCAGTCATTAATTGATTGAACATTTAATTTATTTCTAAATCTTTGATGCTACCAAAAAATGCTTCTACATACATATATATACCTATATATATATATATATATATATATAGGTATATATATTGTGTATACATATACAAAGACAAGACATTAATGTGTGTATCTGTATATTTACATATATATGAACATATTCATATATGTCTATTAATATATATTTCTTTCCATTTATGGTATTGAACTTTTCTGTTTTTGGCATTTTTTGGGCTATGTGTCTCGTAGTGCGTTCTCAGGGTCGATGGTCATGGACATTTTACTTACTATTATGATTCTTACAAGGTATTAAGACAGTAGAATTGATCTGATCCTACAAAGAGATGTTATGGGCCAGAACTTGAAACAAGGTACTAAATGGAATTGAGGAGACAATGGTTAAATCTAATTTGGCATTGATTTAATCCTACAACAAGTATTGGTTTCCTAGTGATATAAGGATCGATGTATACTCAGTGTATAGCATATAAGCAAGAAGCTCTCAGGGCCAGACACAGAAGCCTACTAGAAGCTCTCAGAGGAGGAGACAGATTCATTCCAACTTCTACCTTTCTGCTGACTGGAGGCTTTGAATTTAGAGAGAGCTAGAGGCTTAAGCTGAAAGAGACAAAGGACAAGCAACAGGAGCTCTTGGAACCAAGGAGAGAGATAGGCCTTTAAGAAAGCTAACTTGGCTATTTTGGAAGAGACAATAAAGGATCTGAGTTTAACAGCTGGCTGCATTTGAGGTGATTATTATACTGAATTGAAACTAAGGTTGCTTCCAGAAGCTCCCCAAGAAATCTGCCCTCAGAGAACATTACACCTTAGAGAAGAATATTACAACTTGCTTTCTTTGAATTATTCCAAATTTGTTTCTGCAATGATTAGCTCTATTCACAATTTCACCAGCACTTAATGTCAGATAAATGGATTCTTACCTGCCTTTTAGGTGTGCTCCATCTTGGACCAAAAATTTCACATTATATAGTTGGAAGTAGCTTATACATGAGATAGTTTGTGGCTCAGTGGATACAGCATTGACCTTGGGCTCAAGAAGACCTGAATTTGTAGTACACAGCAACAACAAGATTATACAATGATCAATTCTGATGGATGTGGCTCTTTTCAACAATGAGATGATTCAGATCAGTTCCAATGATCTTGTGATGGAGAGATCCATCTATACTGAGTGTGGATGATAATATGGAGTTTTCACTCTTTTTGTTGTTGTTTGCTTGCATTTTATTTTTTCTCATTTTTTCTTTTTGATTAGATTTTTCTTGTGTAGCAAGATAAACGTATAAATATGTATACATATATTGGATTTAACATATATATTTTACCATGTTTAACATATTTTGGATTACTTGTAGGATTGTAAGACTCTGGCTTTTAATCCAGTCTGCTATCTATTTCCATTTTATGGAAGACTTCATCCCATTCACATTGATAGATAAAATTATTATCTCTGTATATTGCTGCCATCTTATTTCCCCCAAGTTATATTTTTCTCTGCCTCTTTCCTTCTTCTTCAGTGTTTTGCTTCTGACCATTACCTCCCTCAATCTGCCTACCCCTTTTCAGCTGCTTTCACTTTTCTTATTTCTTTCTCCTTCTACTTCTGTTCTCCCTTTTATTATCTCCCCCTTTCCTTTACCCCTTCTCCTCCTACTTCTCTATGGAATGAGACAAGTTTCTATATTAAACTAAATATGTTTGATGTTCTCTCTTTGAGCCAAATTCATTGAGACTATGGTTCACAAAATGTTCATCCTCTCCCTTCTTTCCCTCAGTTGTAAAATTTTTTTTTTTTGCTTCTTCATATGATTTTGTATCCTTCAACTTTGCTAAAGTTGTGGATTATTTCTAAGAGCTTTTTAGTAGAATCTCTGGAGTTTTCTAGGTATACCATCATATTATCTCCAAAGAGTGAGAATTTGGTTTCTTCATTACCTACTCTCAATTCCCTTAATCTCCTTTTTATTTCTTATTGTCAATGCTAGCATTTCTAACACAATATTGAATAGTAATGGTGATAATGGCAACCTTGTTTCACTCCTGATTTTTTTGGAAATGATTCCAGTTTATCTCCATTACATATGATGCTTACTGATAGTTTTCAGTAGATGCTACTATTTTAAAGAAAAGAACATTTATTTATATATTCTCAAGTGTTTTTAATAGGAATGGATATTGGATTTTATCAAATGGTTTTTCTACATCTATTGAGATGATCATATGGTTTTTGTTAATTTAGATTGATATAGTCAATTGTGCTAATAGTTTTCCTGATATTGAAATAGCCCTGCATTCCTGGTATAAATCCTAGTTGGTCATAGTATATTATCCTGGGGGTGATTTTCTGTAATCTTTTTGCTAACATTTTATTTAAGATTTATAAGGAAAAAAGATCAATATTCATTAGGGATATTGGTCTATAATTTTTTTCCTCTGTTTTCAACCTACCTGGTTTAGGTAACAGTACTATGTCTGTCGTAAAAGGAATTTGGTAGGACTCCTTCAATCCCTATTTTTTCAAATAGTTTATATAACATTGAAGTTAATTGTTCTTTAAATGTTTGGTAGAATTCACATATAAATCCATCTGGTTCTGGGGGAAAAATTCCCTATTTCATTGAATGTAAATTTCTACCCCCTAAAAGATAATGCTTAATTTTGCTAGCTTGATTCTTGGCTATGATCCTAGTTTCTTAGCTCTTCAAAATATCATATTCCAGGCCCTTTGATCCTTTAATGTGGAAGCTTCTAAGTCCTAATGCTGATTGTTGTTCCTCAATATTTGAATTGTTTGTTTCTGGTTGATTGCAATATTTTCTCCTTGATCTGATAATGCTGGAATTTAGCAACAATATTCCTTGGAATTTTCATTTTTGGATCTCTTTCAGCAGGTGATTAGTAAATTCTTTCAATAGCTATTTTACCAAGACATCAGGGAAGTTTTCCTTGAGGAATTCTTGAAATATGTTTTCTAGTCTTTTTTTTTTTCCTTGTGGCTTTCAGGAAGTCCAATCATTCTTATTATTGTTTCTCCTAGATCTTTTTTCCAAGTCAGTTGTTTTTCCGATGAGGTATTTTTCATTTTCCTTTTTTTTTTTTTTAAACCTTTTTGGTTTTGTCTGATTCTTCATATCTCATTTCTTCAATACTAATTTTTAGTAATTTTTTTTTTCAGTTAGCTTTTTTATCTCCTTTTGCACTTGGTCAATTGAGTTGTTTTGTTGATTGGATTTTTTCTTCCATTTCACAAATTCTATTTTTCAACAAATTTATTTTGTTTTCCATTTTACCCAGACTAATTTTTTAAGGAGTGGTTTTGTTCATATAATTTCTCTTTCCTTTTCCAGAACTCTCATTTCCTTTCCTTATTTTTTTCTAACTCTCTTTTAAAATTCCTTTTGAATTCTTCCATTCTTTGAAGCTTCATTTAGAAATATTTTGCCTTTGGTGTTTTCAGGTTTGAACAGGATCTGTTCTTCTCTGTTTATAGTCAGAGCTCTTCTCTCTCTCTCTCTCTCTCTCTGCTCATTTTTAAAGGTTGAGATCTGCTTTTAGTTCAAAAGGAAGATTGTTCCAAGGTTCCTCTACGGGCAACAATGGCTTCACACTGCTCTAAGGCTATTGCTATTGGTTCCAAGCCCTGTTATGCTGGGGTTCAAGGGCTCACTATGTTGGATGTCTCACAGCTAGCCTGCTGATCCACTGGCTTCTGAACCAGGATAGAATAGCTGATTCTACTGTATTTTGGCAAAGAGTATCCTGATAGATTTCCTGACACACAGATGCCATTCTCCCCTGGGTCCCTGATCTATGCTTGCATTCAGCTACCTTCCCTTTTCTGCCCAATTGAAACAGATCTTTTCTGAAGTTCTTCCAAAACATCTTCTGCTGGAAATTTGTTACACTGCAGATATCTATGTGTTCTGTTACTTCAAAACCCATTCAGAGGCTTGATCTGATATTGATCTGAGGGAATCCAGGAAGAACTCAAAGATCTTTTTACTCTCTACCATCTTGGTTCCATCCCTGAACCTTGAACAAATATCCAATTCATGTTTCTGATTATTTAATTTGTTTTTGTTTTGGTTTCCTATGTATGAATTAGATAGATACATTACTTGTTACATATTTATTTTTGAAAACAAGAAGTATAGATATGCATATTTGTATATATTTGTGTATATGTACTTCATGTCACAAACAATAATATATAAGGAAAAAATCTCAAAAAGAAAAACTGGAGTTTGAATTACATAAAATTTATGGTTAAATTTAAATTTCTTTGAAAATATTTTAGCACACATATATAAATGTATATAAGTCTGTATGTGTAGCAGTGGTGAATCTAGCTGGTATAAGTAGATACAGCACGGGGCTTAGAATCAGTTGGGATACTAGTTGTGTGTGATTCTGGAAACATCACTAAAACTCAATTTCCTCAAGTGAAAAATGGAATAATAATAGTCCTTGTTTCTTGGGATTGTTTATGAAATAATTTATAAAGTAGTTGGTACACTGCCAGACACATAATGACTACTATAAATGCTTTGTTTCTCCACCTTTCCTTTCGTCCTTCTTATCCCAGGAAAAAGCAGTCACTTGTTACCTGATCTTCTGTTGATGAATTTCCCCAAATTTAGCCAGGTTGGAGTCTAGAAGGAAAAACAAATAGCTCATCCCTAGGTCCAATACACACTCAAAGTTTTTTAACCTTGGTTAAGATTTACAGAAACTTATCTTCAAGAATCACTTTCCAAATATCAATGGGAGAAGAATAGGACTTCATGAGAGAAGATAATCATTACATATGTCTTATAAGGATGAGGAAATAACATTTTTGATATACTAGGGATGAAAATTTAGGAAGAAGTACCACACTGATTGCCTCCAAATTTTTTTCTTAATTTAAAAAAAGAAGAAATATCACATAATCATATACTGGACTTAGAGACAGAAACCATATACTATATTAAGATTAATCAACTACCTTGATTAATTACAAAAAGTACTTGATATCCTTCCTTGGGAATAAATGGCTTGAGGTCTGAACTGAGAAGATAGTAGATGTGTGTGTGTGTGTGTGTGTGTGTGTGTGTGTGTGTATGGTTGGTGCTTTCCTCCCCTTTTTTATTGGTGAACATGAAATGAGATTCCAAGGCATATAATAAGACACCTCTTCCCATTATAGGCTATAGCACTTGTAGTATTTGAAAGGGGTGAGGGGAGGTGTAATGGAAGCTTAAGTGAATATTGATTACTGTACCTCAGAACAAAGCAGGACCTGTGCTTACAATGCCAGCCAAATGTTGCAGTTTAGAAACAGAAGGGCCTTGTCCAAGCCTATTATGCATAAGTTCATGCCTGCCAGCCTGCTTCTAGCCACCTGTGTTTTTCCTATTATGTTTTTGTTCCCCTGAAATACATTCATTCAGGAATTTGTTTTCTTTGGGAATGAGCCGACAGCACCCTCCAAATAAAAGCAGGTGCCAGTCTGGAAGGGTCCAGAAAGCAGGAATACAGAAGCAGCAGCCAGCCTACTCTGTTGATTCCCAAAGTTGAAGCTAAACCCTGTGATGGTCATGAATAGCTGAAGCTATATATACATTCTAAAAGACAAATGAGCTTTAGCTTACCTCCTTTAGCCTCCAGCTCCCATCCCAAAGTATGTTCCTGGAGGAAAAGGTCAAAGGGATAATCCTGCACCTGCAGTCTGAGAGAGGCTGTCCAAAGCATCCAATGAGCCTCCTCCAAATTGATGCTAATTGTGACTGAGCTCAGACATACTTTCACAGAGGGTAGGTGGGAAGCCTGTCTACTCTGAAGAACTATGAAATAATCATTTAGAACTCTTTACGTAGACTTATAAGTTACATAGGGCAAAACTTCACTTATAGGTTATTCTTAAAGGCTGATCATCAATAATTCTTTTTACTGGATGTGATGAACAACTTAAAGGCAAGGTGAGTGAAATAACTAGTCTACTGAGGCTCCACTGAGACACAGAATGAAGTCAAGGAGCATGATTTATTCAAGGGGTCTTGAACTCCAACTCAAGGGCTCTTTGCTGATTGTGATATTTTTCACCTTGCCATCTGTACTTGGAGTCAGGTTAACAACTACTTCAGAGACCAAGACACCTCTCTGGGGATTTGTCTTTGTGGACATCCATCTGCCTACTTAGGACTTTTATAAAGGGATAGCTCCACTGTGGAAACTGAAAGAAAGAGAGGAAATAAAAACACAGTCATCCAGCTGTGGATGTAATAGTATTGGATTTTAGACAATACTTATATCTTCTGTGTATATTCTCTTCTATCTTCTACTCTGTTAGTTCTACCTAGCTTATTGACAATGGTGCACTGGTATTTATCAAGGATTGTTAGCACATCAAAATGATGCTTATTGAAACTCTTTCATCTTACAAAGTGGTCATTTTTATGTGTTTGCCATTATATTTCCAATCCCACTGATTATTCTGTAAAAGCCATACTTAGAAAATAAAAAAAAATGTACAAACTCTCAAGTTTTTACTTAAAAAAAAAAGTTCAGGTTTTGTTTATTTTGAGAGACTTTCCACATCTGTGATTCCAGTTATCTTGGGAATTCTCACTGTCAGATGTTTTTGTTTTTATTTTTTGGATATTTTCCCCCTAATTATATGTCAAGACAATTTTTAGCATTCATTTTGACAAGATTTTGAGTCTCAAATTTTTCTCCCTTTCTTCTTCCCCTCTCCTTTTCCAAAAATGGTAGACAATTTGATATAGATTATACATGTGCTATAATGTAAAACTTATTTGTTTATTAGTCATGGTAGTGAGAGAAGAAACAGAACAAAAGAAAAAAACACAAAAAAGAATAAGTAAGTTTAAAAAAAAGTGTGCTTTGAACTGCATTCAGAGTTCATCAGATGTGGATAGCATTTTCCTTTGTGATTCTTTTGTACTGTTTTGCTGAAAAGAGTTAAGACATTCATATTTGCTGATACTGTGTTAAAATGTTTTCCTGAAACTATCAATATAATTGGCCATATTAATAATCAAATTAACAAAAACCATATGATCATCTCAGTAGATGCAGAAAAAGCATTTGATAAACTCAAACATCCATTCCTATTAAAAACTCTTGAGAGTATAGGAATAAATGGACTTTTCCTTAAAATAATCAGTAGCATCTATTTAAAACCAGCAGTAAGCATTATATGTAATGGGGACAAACTGCAACCATTCCCAATAAAATCAGGAGTAAAACAAGGTTGCCCACTATCACCGTTACTATTTAATATTGTATTAGAAATGCTAGCTTTGGCAATAAGAGTTGAGAAAGAGATTAAAGGAATAAGAATAGGCAATGAGGAAACCAAATTATCACTCTTTGCTGATGATATGATGGTATACTTAGAAAACCCCAGAGATTCTACCAAAAAGTTATTAGAAACAATCTACACCTTCAGCAAAGTTGCAGGATATAAAATAAACCCATATAAGTCATCAGCATTCTTATATATCACTAACAAAACCCAACAGTTAGAGTTACAAATAGAAATTCCATTTAAATTAACTACTGATTGTATAAAATATTTAGGAATCTATCTGCCAAGGGAAAATCAGAAACTTTATGAGCAAAACTACAAAACACTTTCCACACAAATTAAGTCTGATCTAACCAACTGGAAAAATATTAAATGCTCTTGGATTGGGTGAGCAAATATAATAAAGATGACAATACTACCTAAATTAATCTACTTATTTAGCGCTATACCAATCAGACTCCCAAAAAACTACTTTGATGAATTAGAAAAAATAACAACAAAGTTCATATGGAAAAACAAAAGGTCAAGAATTTCAAGGGAATTAATGAAAAAAAAAATCAAATGAAGGTGGCCTAGCTGTACCAGATCTAAAATTATATTATAAAGCAGCAGTCACTAAAACCATCTGGTATTGGCTAAGAAATAGACTAGTTGATCAATGGAATAGGTTAGGTTCAAGGGACAAAACAGCCAATAACTTTAATAATATAGTGTTTGACAAACCCAAAGATACCAGTTTCTGGGATAAGAAGCATTATTTGACAAAAATTGCTGGGAAAATTGGAAATCAGTATGGCAGAAACTAGGCATTGACCCACACTTAACACCATACACCAAGATAAGGTCAAAATGGGTTCATGATCTAGGCATAAACAATGAGATGATAAATAAATTGGAAGAGCATAGGATAGTTTACCTCTCAGACCTGTGGAAGAGGGAGGAATTTATGACCAAAGAAGAACTAGAGATCACTATTGACCACAACATAGGAAATTTTGATTATATCAAATTGAAAAGTTTTTGTACAAACAAAACAAATGCAAACAAGATTAGAAGGGAAACAATAAACTGGGAAAACATTTTTTACAATCAAAGGTTCTGATAAAGGCCTCATTTCCAAAATATATAGAGAATTGACTCTAATCTATAAGAAATCAAACCATTCTCCAATTGATAAATGGTCAAAGGATATGAACAGACAATTCTCAGATGAAGAAATTGAAACTATTTATAGACATATGAAAATATGCTCCAAATCATTATTAATCAGAGAAATGGAAATTAAGACAACTCTGAGATACCACTACACACCTGTCAGATTGGCTAGAATGACAGGGAAAGATAATGGGGAATGTTGGAGGGGATGTGGGAAAACAGGGACACTGATACATTGTTGGTGGAATTGTGAACACATCCAGCCATTCTGGAGAGCAATTTGGAACTATGCTCAAAAAGTTATCAAATTGTGCATACCCTTTGATCCAGCAGTGTTTCTACTGGGCTTATACCCCAAAGAGATACTAAAGAAAGGAAAGAGACCTGTATGTGCCAAAATGTTTGTGGCAGCCCTGTTTGTAGTGGCTAGAAGCTGGAAAATGAAAGGATGTCCATCAATTGGAGAATGGTTGAGTAAATTGTGGTATATGAATGTTATGGAATATTACTGTTCTGTAAGGAATGACCAGCAGGATGAATACAGAGAGGACTGGCGAGACTTACATGAACTGATGCTGAGTGAAATGAGCAGAACCAGGAGATCATTATATACCTCAATAACGATACTGTTTGAGGATGTATTCTGATGGAAGTGGACCTCTTTGATAAAGAGAGCCTTAATTGATCAAAGATGGACAGAAGCAGCTACACCCAAATAAAGAACACTGGGAAATGAATATAAACTGCTTGCATTTTTGTTTTTCTTCCCGGGTTATTTATACCTTCTGAATTCAATTCTCTCTGTGCAACAAGAAAACTGTTCGGTTCTGCACACATATATTGTATCTAGCATATACTGCAACCCATTCAACATGTAAAGGACTCTTGCCATCTGGGGGAAGGGGTGGAGGGAGGGAGGGGAAAAATCAGAACAGAAGTGAATACAAGGGATAATGCTGTAAAAAATTACCCTGGCATGCATTCTATCAATAAAAAGTTATTAAAAAATTAAAAAAAATGTTTTCCTGGTTCTGCTCATTTCACTTTGCATCAGTTTGTATAAATCTTTCCATTTTTTTCACATCTACCTCTTCATCATTTCTTATTGCACAATAGTATTTCATTACATTCATATATAAGAACTTGTTCAGCTATTCCCCAATTGATAGGCATTACCCTATTTTCCAATATTTTGCCACCACAAAGAGGACTTCTATAAATATTTTTGTATATGTAGGTTCTTTCTCATTTTTAATGATCATGGTATTGTTGCATGAAAGATTATACAATTCGATTACCCTATGGGTATAGTTTCAAATTGTTCTCCAGAATGGTTAGATCAGTTCTTAACTCCACTTGAACAATGCATTAGTGTCTCAATTTTCCCACATTCTCTGCAACATTTACCATTTTTCTTTTTTGTCATATTAGCCAATCTTACAGGGGTGAAATGGCACCTCTGAGTTATTTTTAACTTATGTTCCTCTAATCAAAAGTCATTTAGAGCCTTTCATTATATGCCTATAGGTAGCTTTGACTTTTTCATCTGAAAACTACCTGTTCATATCTTTTGACATTTTATCAGCTTAGGAATGGCTTGTACTATACAAAATTTGACTCAGTTCTCTATATATTTGAGAAATGAGGGGACTTCCGGTTAAGATGGCGGAGAGGAGGCTCACAGTTGCATAAGCTCCGCACTTTCTCTCACTATCCACTTCATTACAAGCCTCTGAATCAATGCTTGGCTGAAAAAAACCCACAAATAGTTACCAAGAGAAGCCATCCTTGAGATCCGCCAAGAAAGGTCTGTCTTTACTGGAGGGCTGGGACGGTTGTAGATCGGGCGCAGGCGGCGGGCAGCGGCAGTGAGGGCACGGGAGCAGACTGGAGAGGGGGTGGAGAGTGATCGTAGCCATCTCTGCGGGGAGAGCTTCGCTACAGGTTTGGAACCTGCAGCAAGTCAACAGCCCAGCAGAGAAGCTAAAAACACCGGGGCTGAAGAATACAACCGTAAACAGCTGGAGTCTCTCAGGACCTGGCCGCCCCCCCTTCCCCCCCCTCAGTGACTCAGCACGCTTTGGGATCTCAGAGCGCAGGCGCAGCACAGTCCTGCTAGTGCCTCACTGCTGCCCCCTGCAGTCTGTAGAGGAAGCTCGATAACACACCCAGCCCCCCCCCAAAGAAAGACTCCAGTTTTTTCTGTTTTTCTTTGCTAGTTTGTCTCTGATTAATAGACAGAATGAGCAAGAAGCTGAAGAGGACTTTAACCCTTGACAGCTTCTATACAGATAGAGAGCAGACTCTAAATCCTGAGGAGACTAAAAACAGGCAGTCCCCAGGTGAATCCCCAAAGGAGGAGACCATCTGTTCCTCAGCACAGATGAACCTCATAGAAGTGATTAAAAAGGCTCTCACAAGGGAGCTAGAAGAAAAATGGGGAAAGCAGAGTGAGGCTTGGGAAAAGGAGAGGGAGGCTTGGCAAAAGAGCCTGGAGAAGTCAGTTAAAGAGAGAGTGGATAAAGAAGTAAAATCCTTGAAAAATAGGATTAGTGAACTGGAAACAGAAAACAGCTCTCTAAAAAACAAAATTGGCGAAATGGAAAAAAATTCCACAGAACAAAAGAACTCAATTGGACAATTAGAGAAAGATTTTAAAAAAGTGAGTGAAGAGAATACTTCACTGAAAATCAGAATTGAACAAGTGGAATTGAATGACTCGAGGAGACAAGAAGAATCAGTCAAGCAAATCCAAAAAAATCAAACAATGGAGAAAAATGTGAAATACCTTCTGGGGAAGACAACAGACCTGGAAAACAGATCCAGGAGAGACAATCTGAGAATCATTGGACTCCCAGAAAAACATGATGAAAAAAAGAGCCTGGACACTGTCTTCCAGGAAATTATCAAAGAGAACTGCCCAGAAGTCATAGGAACAGAGGAAAAAATAAACATTGAAAGGATTCATCGATCACCCACTCAAAGGGATCCTAAAATCAAAACACCAAGGAATATAGTGGCCAAATGCCAGAACCCTCAGATGAAAGAAAAAATATTGCAAGCGGCTAGAAAAACCCAATTCAAGTATCAAGGAGCCACAATAAGGATCACCCAGGATCTGGCAGCATCCACATTAAAGGATCGAAGGGCCTGGAATATGATATTCCGAAAGGCTAAGGAACTTGGTATGCAACCAAAAATAACTTACCCAGCGAGAATGAGCATCTTTTTCCAGGGAAGAAGATGGACATTCAACGAAGTAAGCGAATTTCATCTATTTCTGATGAAAAAACCAGAACTTAACAAAAAGTTTGATCTACAAATATAGAACTCAAGAGAAATCTAAAAAGGTAAAGATTAATCTTGGGAACTATATTTTGACTATATAGATGTATAAAGAATACATGTATACCTTGTTCTAGAAATTGATGTGGAAAGGACATTGTACCAGAAAAAGGGTAAAGTGGGGGTAGTACATCTCATGAAGAGGCATAGGAAACCTATTATATCTGAGAGAAAGAATGGAGGGGGATGAATATAGTGGGTATCTTACTGCCTTCAGAATTGGCTTTAAGTGAAAAATCTTAAGACATATTCAATCTATGGTGAAACTTCTCCCATCTCATTGAAAAGTGAGAAGGGAAAAGTGGAAAGGGAAGGAATAAGCTAAGCGGAAGGAATACGGGAACTGGGAGGGAAAGGGGTAAGATAGGGGGAGGAACTCTAAGGCGGGGGGAGGGACACTAAAAAGGGAGGGCTGTGAGAAGCAAGGGGTGCTCACAAGCTTAATACTTGGAAGGGGGGGAAAGGGGAAAGAAGGGAGGAAAGCATAAACCGGGGTTAACAAGATGGCAAGTAATACAGAATTGGTCATTCTAACCATAAACGTGAACGGGGTAAACTCCCCCATAAAGAGGAAGCGGTTAGCAGAATGGATTAAAAGCCAGAATCCTACAATATGTTGTTTACAGGAAACACACCTGAAGCAGGGAGATACATGCAGGTTAAAGGTAAAAGGTTGGAGCAAAATCTACTATGCTTCAGGTGAAGTCAAAAAAGCAGGGGTAGCCATCCTGATCTCAGATCAAGCTAAAGCAAAAATTGACCTAATTAAAAGAGATAAGGAAGGACACTATATCTTGCTAAAGGGTAGCATGGATAATGAAGCACTATCTATATTAAACATATATGCACCAAGTGGGGTAGCATCTAAATTCTTAAAAGAGAAACTAAGAGAGCTGCAAGAAGAAATAGACAGTAAAACTATAATAGTGGGAGATCTTAACCTTGCACTCTCAGAATTAGATAAATCAAACCACAAAATAAATAAGAAAGAAGTCAAAGAGGTAAACAGAATACTAGAAAAGTTAGATATGATAGATCTCTGGAGAAAATGTAATGGAGACAGAAAGGAATACACTTTCTTTTCAGCAGTTCATGGAACCTATACAAAAATTGACCATATATTAGGACATAAAAACCTCAAACTCAAATGTAGTAAGGCAGAAATAGTAAATGCATCCTTTTCAGACCACGATGCAGTGAAAATTACATTCAACAAAAAAGCAGGGGGAAGTAGACCAAAAAATAATTGGAAACTAAATAATCTCATACTAAAGAATGATTGGGTGAAACAGCAAATCATAGACATAATGAATAACTTCACCCAAGAAAACGATAATAATGAGACATCATACCAAAATGTATGGGACGCAGCCAAAGCGGTAATAAGGGGAAATTTCATATCTCTAGAGAAATGAGGCCTGAAATATTATTTCATAGCTTTATGTTTTTTCTTCTAATTTTGGTTGCATTGTTGTTGTTTTTTTTTTTTTTTTGGTGCAACAGCTTTTTAATTTACTATAACCAAAATTATCTATTTTCCTTGTTATAAATGCTTTCTATCTCTTGTTTGGTCATTAATTTTTCTCTTCTTCATAGACCTGGCATGTAGTCTATTGCTTGATTTTCAAATTAAATCATTTATCTATTTTGACCTTATTTTGGTATATAGTGTGTGATGTTGATCTATACCTAATTTGTGCCCAATTATTTTCCATTTTTATTACCAGGTTTTGTCAAATAATGAATTTTTAAGGTTGGGTTCTTTAGATTTATCACACACTATATTACCATGGTTATTTATTAGTGTCTTCTCTATCTGTTCAGCCACTCTATTTCTTAGCCAATACTAGATAGTTTTGATGGTTAATGCTTTATAATGTAGTTTGAGATATGGTATTGCTAAACCAGCTTCCTTTGTTTTGTTTTGTTTTCATTAATTCCCTTGATATTCTTGACCTTTTGTTCTTCAAGATGAATCTTTTCAACAATGAGATTATTTGGGCCAGTTCCAATAGAATTGTGATGGAGAGCCATTTGCACCCAAAGACTGTGAGTACTGAATGTGGATCACAACATAGAATTTTCACCTTTTATTCTTTCCTTGTTTGCTTTTTGTTTTCTTTTTTTTTCCTTATTTGATCTGATTTTCTTGTGTAGCATGATAATTGTGGAATATGTATAGAATTGCATGTTTAACATGTACTGGATTACTTACTATCTAGGGGGGAAGTGGAGAGAAGGGAGGGAGGAAAAACTCAGAACACAAGATTTTGCAAGAGTGAATGTTGAAAACCATTTTTGCACATATTTTGAAAATTAGAAAAAGCTATTAGTTTTTAAAATGAGGGAAAGAGAAAGTATGTGATTTGCCAGAAAGAAGACTAGTTCTAGAGTCAAAGAGCTTCAGGTAAAATTCTGCCTTTAATGTTTTTCCACCCTATATGACTTTGGACAAGGAACTTAACTTCTCTGGTGCTCACTTTCCTCATCTCTGAAATGAATAGATGGGATAGTTTGCTTAATTTTTGCTTAGCTTTAGATCTATAAGATAGTCATTTAAAAAATGAAATTGTATGCAGATGAATATTTGAAAAGGGACTCTTTCTTTTAGCTTAACACATATGGATACACTTACTGATCTGATACACTTTCTTTATAGAAAACAAAAAATGAACCTTTTTGCCCAGACTTTCTGAGTGATCACAAACTCCAATTAAGCATGTTCTAAATTAAGAGAGGTACTACAAATACAAATAATATACACTCATTTCAGATATTTATTACATGTTTCAATCTCTGGTGTGAAGATAAATTGGTAATCTATTATGTGAACTTTTAAAATGAGTTTTGCTGTCCTTTCCCCCCTCCTAATCACAACAGTCTGTCAGAGCCAAGCCATTATTTAATAAGATGCATGTTGACATTCTGTGATCTTTACATTGGTGGAATTGGGTGGGGAAGGTTGGCATGGTGATCTATTTGACATGTAGATCCATTAAGAAGCCAGTCAGACCTTCAAAATAGAATTTTTGACAGCATGAGGTGAAAAGCAAAAATGAGAAAAATAATTTATGGAAAATAGTGAACTCACTTAGCTGCCATAGAGATGACACTGTACCATTCAGAAAAGAGGTGACTGAGAGGTCAAAATGGCACCTTTTCCTCCAGGGAATCCTCCCAGCAGCTATAGATGCTCATTGCTAGTACTCACAGCTCTTGTGGGAAGGGTCTCTGAGGGCAAATGGGATCCCTTAGCAACCAAGGGGATAAAAATGATTCATTCCTCTGCTGTCAAAGACCCTGTGCTGTGAGACTGTAGAGCTCAGGCTGTATTAAGTACAATTCAGGCTTTGGTATTAATAGCTGTGAAATGAGTCTCAGCTGTAAATACCATTAATCTATTCTGTATGTTGACTGGTTGCCCTTCTTTACCCCCATTAAGTAACTCCCTCTAATAGCTACCCCATATTTAGGATGAGGAACAACATTATGGCCACCAGTCAATCCAATTAGAATATTGTCAATATCAAAGTAGTGCAGCACATAAAAATAATTCACAATGAGTTATATAGCTTTTTCATAAATTGATAGCTCATGGTGGAGAAGGCAACTTTTTCATTCAAATATCTCAAGAAATGAGAATATAAATTTGTACTAAATTTACAGAGATTAAGTGATCTTAAAATTCAGCTTCCTGTTGATCCCACCTTTACTTTGTCCTGAGACATTTATCTCATCAGAACTTATTTTTATTGTATGGTATGTGTGAACAATGCCTGAGCATTTTCCCAGGTAAGAAAGTAAGTCTGTCTCATTGGCTTAAGGCATCTATCACATTCTCTGAAGCCTTGTATAAAATCATCAAGCTAATTCCAAGAAATTCTAAGAAGCAGGGAGACAGGTGTTCATCCAAAGCTTTGAGAAGGAATCTTTTAGGAGGATTAGGGGGTAGAAGAAAACCCTCATCTTTATATTAGGAGTAGCATTTATAGTTTAAAAATAATGAATTTAAACTACTTTGTTGTCAAGACTACATTCGCATTTTAACAGCTATTCTTGTTTAGTTGGACTCTTTATGACCCCATTTGAAGTTCTCTTGGCAAAGATACTGGAATGGTTTTCTATTTTATTCTTCAATGCATTAAGGTAAACAGAGATTAGGTGATTTATCCAGTCTCACATAGCTAGTGAGGTCATATTTGAACCCAGGATTTCCTCATTTCTAGTCCACTGCTCAATTCACTGAACCATCCAGCTTCCTCTACCTAAATAGATAGGTGTATGGATGGAACATTTATTAAGCATTTTCTATTAGCCAGCCATTATGCTAAATCTAGAAAATATAAATCCAAACCAGCAAAGCAGTTCCCGAAAACTTCTAATGAGTGAAGTTGGAAGGAGGTAAGAGAAGGATATGGATTAGGTGATATTTTTTGAGACTAGTGGGTGGGAAGGAAAGTAGAGGCTTGGGTTCTAGGTAACCTATGATAAATGTTCACTTTTCAGGTCCAAGGTGGTTCCTTGAGTGTAGTCCAAATTTCTGATGAGTAAGAGGAAAGGGAGAGAATGAATCTATTAAATCTCGACTATGTTCCAATCATTGTCCTAAGTACTTCACAAATATGATCCCATTTAATCCTTAAAACAACTATGGGAGATAAGTACTATTATTTTCCCCAAGAAAAGTCAGTAAAAGATGCATAGTAGATGAAGTGCTGGATCCTGGAGTCAGAAAGACTTATCTTGTTGAGTTTAAATGTGACCCACACACTTACTAGCTATGTGATCCTTGGCAAATTACTCTTGTTTGTCTCATTTTCCTTATCTGTAAAATGAGCTGGAAAAAGAAATAGCAAACTATTCTAGTATCTTTACTAAGAAAATCCCAAATGGGGTAATGAAGAGTTGGACATGACTGAAACTATTGAACAACAATACAGTTGAAGTAACTGAGGTACACAGAAATTTTGACCTGTTTAGGGTCACACAAAAAGCAAGTTTTTGAGGCCAAATTTGAATTCAGATTTTCATGATCCCAGGAAGATTTGAGATTATCAATTCCCTAGGTGGCTCAGTAGTTGGTAGAACTGGATTACCTAAGGGATCAATAATCTTAAATGCTCCTAAGTACACATGCTTCTTCTTCTCCTTCTTCTTCTCCTTTCTTCTTCTTCTTCCTTCTTCTTTCTTTCTTCTTCTTCTTCTTCTTCTTCTTCTTCTTCTTCTTCTTCTTCTTCTTCTTCTTTTCTTCTTCTTCTTCTTCTTCTTCTTCTTCTTCTTCTTCTTCTTCTTCTTCTTCTCCTTCTCCTTCTCCTTCTCCTTCTCCTTCTTCTTTTTCTTTTTCTTCTTCTTCTTCTTCTTCTTTTCTTCCTCTTCCTCCTTCTCCTTCTCCTTCTCCTCCTCCTCCTCCTTTTCCTCCTCTTCCTCCTTCATCTCCTTTTTCTTCTCCTTCTTGTCATTATTATACTTTATTTTAGCTACTCATAAACTTTTATCTGGCTTCTCATTTATTGCCACAAGCATAATCCCTCATTCTGACCTGCAAAACTCTCCATAATATAATTCTAATCTGTTTTTTTTCCAGCTTTATTTCCTATTCTCTTCAGAGTTAGTATTTCTATAACACTTTAAGGTTTGCAAAACTCTCACTGCAATTTGAGAATAGATGGTATTACTATTTCCATTTTACAGATGAGAACTGAGATTGAATGATTTCCCTAGTCACACACTTAGTAAATTTCTCAGACTGGATTTGAATTCAGGTCTTTCTAAATTCAGTTTTAATGATTTAGACATTTTGCTACTTAGTTTACCTACTCTATGACCTAAACCAACTAAACTATTAACTGTTCACCAAACTTCACCTCTATGAGTTTGTACATGTTGCTAGTATTGTCCTACTCCTCAAGTTACCTATATTTGCTTATCTGTGTACATACTATATCTTCCCTCTCTGCCAGATTTTATAAATTTCTTAAGGATAAAGACTTCATTTTTGTCATTGGGTTTCCAACGTCTACCTTAAAACCTGTCATATAGCAAGGCAATTAAGCAGTGTCAGATGAATTGAATGATGCATGTATCCTCATCATACTGATCACTTTGGATCTACTCCAATATACTCATTTGAAACCTTCAAGGATTTAACTGTCTCATCAATAGGGACACTAATTCCAACAGTGTAGGTTGCAACTCATCCACACTTTCTCTTCTCATCCTCTTCCTGATCCATATATTCTCACAAATTCCCCTACAGTAGCTTTACAAATTTCTAGAGATTTGAGTCAAATAAGAGCTAAAGAAAAGCAGTGACATAGAACAATGAGGGGAGAAAAAGGTCATGAGTACCAGTGAAAATGAGCTTACCTGTTAGCACTCACTGTTGCTAAGTGATTGACCTGAGTGATTGGCTTCCTTTCCTATTTGCACATTAAAAAAAATGATATTCTCTCTGAACCTTTTTTTCTTGAATATTATTATTGATGCAATGTAAGAGACTGCATCAGACCATTGATCTTTGTATTACCCACCATTTTGATTCTTTAAAGACTGTAGTGAATCATAGTCACAGAGCATTACTTGGAGAATACTGATGCTAAGATGGATTTTTATGTGTGGAGTCAGTTAAGATCCAAATTCCCAGGGGCAATCTCTTACCTTCCTTTTCAATTCTATTATAGCTCATTGTCTATTTGCAGTGCTTATTCAAGATAGATGGACAAGCAACTCAACCTTTTAATATTTCTCTTAAAAAATATAGCACCCACAAATGGATCTAATCTTCCAAATGCTCTGACCTGGAGGAAACACAATGACATTATTGACAAGTGGATCCAATCTTCCAAATGCTCTGACCTGGAGGAAGCACAATGACATTATTGACATCCTTTACCCCAATCACTATTTTTTAATTAATGCTGATGAAGATTGGTAGGGTGGACAGAGGACTAGCTTGAGAACCAGTAAGACATGAATTCAAAAGAACTCTGGCTTTGGAGGTAAAAGAGAGGCTTAAGTGATGGCTCTTCTTTGTGGAAGTGGTCAAAGTTTTGAGTTTCAGTTTTTGAGAGGATTGTGTTTATTGGCCTCTAAGATTTTTTTTCCTAGTTCTAAATCTATGAGCTTAATATCTCCAAGACTAAAAGAAAATTTTATGATAATAGTTCCCTGTACAAATAAAATTTTAAAGTCTTAAAAATACTTTTTAAAAGATTATTTTTCTGACTACCATACTTTACAATTGATTCACATAGAATTTGTAATTCATCAGAGTTCACCTTTTTTTTCTATTTATTTTAGAATTCCACTGACATTTTTAGTTTTTTTTACATCACTTCCCTTTTCCTGTGTTATTTTTATGTGAATGGTTGTTTAGCCACATGTTGTCCATATTGAAACTGTATAGCTGATTATTTTTTTCTTCCTGAGTCCAAATGTAAAGTTTTATGTTTACTCCTATAAAATTTCATTGAATGAGATTTGTCTGTTTCTTACATAAGGCTAAGGGCTTTTTGGATGCTAATTCTGTCATCCAATATATTAGTTCTGCCTCTTGGTATTGGATCAGTAAAAAATTTAATAAGCTAGCTTTTCTTTTTGTCATCTGCCTCATTGCTAAAATGTTCAGCAAAAGAGGGCAGGCCACTTGAGACCTCCCTTTGAGTTAACATTCATTAATAAACCACCTTATGCCTGCAGGTTGATTAATGTTCCTAAGTATGGAATTGTTTGATTTTACTTTCTTAGTTTCTGTAAAGACACACTTAAATAGAACATTTTTTTCTCTTGTAGCTGATTAATACATTTGTTTAAGGCTCTAATCTAATCAGAAGTGTCAAACTCACAACATGTAACCAATAAAGTCTTGAGTATTTCCAGAACCAGACCAAAATACAATTTGGGAATGTTTTATAAAAATTACCATACAATACAGATAAAGTTAATTTATCATTTTCTGAGTCATCATTTGACTTTTCTGGATTTATTTCCATTTGAGTTTGACATCATTGTTCTAGAGGAATACTTAATTGACAAAACTTTGATCAAAAGACAGGATTTTTCTTTTACTTGTGAATCTGAATTCAGATCAATAAAACCATATCTTTTAAGATTTAAAGTGATAAAAAAAAAGCTATATGTTTACTCCACCCAACCCTTTTGTTATTCAATTGAAATTGAGGGAAAAAAATGTTCACAGCCTGCAGCTCTAAAAAGTGACTCCACTCCTTGGAACCACTTGTTCCCTTCAAGCATAATCTCAAGTATCATATCCTTCAAGAGACCATTCTGGGATCTCTTGAGTTATTATTCTTTTCTTCTTCAATCACTGGTTTTATTTTGCATATGCAAAATATTTGTTTATTTGTGAACATGTCATATTTTTTCTATGAAAGTTCTTAACTGAGGATTTATGAATTTTTAAAAATATATTTTGATGTTTCAATAGAGTTAGTTTTTTTTTGGTAATCCTATGTATTTTCTATTAGGCATTTAAAAGTATTATTCTGAGAAGAGGCTTTACTTAACTGCTGAAGACCTCTATAGTACATGCAAAATAGAATGCAAGTTCCTTAAGGATAAGGACCACTTGTCTTACATTTGTATTTATATCATCAGGAAATCCTCAAGGCCTTCCACAATGCTTGGACACATAATAGATATTTAATAAATGCTTGTTGATGGTTGATTGGTGGAGTTTGGTAGTATATGAAAAGAGGATTCCGATTTTTTTTTTTTTAATTTTAGAGTCCAATACTCATTTTTAAAAAATGAAATGTTTATTTATTTATTTTATCTGCCCAACTTTCCCCCACCTATAGTGGGGAAAAGGCAAGGAAAAACAAAATCCTTGTAATAAATAAGCAAAGTCAAGTAAAGCATATTCTCAGTTTAGCCATGTCTAAAAATATGTGCTCATTTTGTATAGCATAGTTCATCCATTTGATATCAGGAGGTGGGTAACATTCTTCATCATTGATTTTCTGGAATCATGATTGATCACTGCAGTGATCAGAAATCATGCATCTTTCAAAATTGTTCATTTTTACAAAGTTGATAACAGTATAATTTTCCCCCTCCTGATTCTACTTCTTTCACTATGAATGAATTTATGCAAATATATATACAGGTAATTTCTCTGAAATCATCTCTTTCCTCATTTCTTACAGTACAATAGTATTCCATGATATTCATATTACATAGTTTATTTAGCCTTTCTGAAATGGATGTCTTTCCAGTTCTTTGCCACTATATATATGATATTTTTCTCTTTCTTTGATTTACTTGGGATAGAAGCCTAGTCAGATTTTTGGTTGCCCTTCATTTTCAAAGTGGATCAATTACATTGCAGAGTGATGTCTTAACTTGTGCATGAATTGGATTTAAAATGAGGCAGAGTTGCACAAAGTCAAGTCTCATTCTCTCTTCCAGAGTCATTAAAGCAAGACAAGATCAAGATGGCTGGTAATAATCTGAGATTCAGTGCATGACCTCAGTATCTTTGATATTTGATCAAGTTCTAAATGATCCATAGTGCCTGCCTTCATGTTCCAACTGCCTTCATAGCCAATGGAACAAAACTGTTTTTACCTTATCCATTCTTTAGGGGGAAGTCTTCTTATGCTTGGGGTAGATATCTCTCTAACTCACTGATCTATTTGAGGATTATAGGCTACCCTTAACCTCGTAGATTAGTTGCCCTGAAAATGGTATGGTAAATCCTCCCATCAGAGGTGCTAATTTTCCCAGAACATCCCTTAATACCCTGGTACATTTTCATAGTATGCTACATCAAAGAGTGTGCATAATTTAGTAAATTTTGGACATAATTACAAATTGTTTTGCCAAATGGCCAGACCAATTTATAATTACATCATCAATGAATCAATTTTTTAAAATTTTCCTCTATGTCCTCCAATATTTACCATTTTCCTTTTTTTTTGGGTCAATATTATGAAACTGTGTAGTGTGAGATGGAATTTCAAAGTGAAGGCAATTTATTTTTTTCTAATGATTGATGATTAAATTTTTTTTTTTCATGTGGTTGTTAATGTCTTGGATTTCATTCCTGAAAACTGCTTATTTCTATCTTTTGACTATTTATTTGCTGGAGAATGGCTTATATTCATCTGTTCCTTATATATATCTTAGAATTGAGACCTTTTTAAAAGAGACTTGTTGCAATGATTTTTTTTCTCCATTTAGCTATTTCCCTCCTAATCTTGGTTGCATTGGTTTTGTTTGAACAAATGCTTTGCAAATTTCATTTATTTTCTTTTATTCTATTCTCTAATATCTTTTCTTTTATTATTCCTTACCCACTCTTATGTAGAAGAGGGATATAGCAACACTATTCCCACCCCTCCCAGAATCAATGTTCCTTTACTTAATTACAAACAACTTTTAATCATCTGTCCCTCTTCTCTTTCTCACCCAGATCCTAAATGCTTAGTCAGATGTTACTGTTTTGCATGGAAGATGCATGTTTCCAATTTCAAACTCTGATGCTAGTATTTAAGTTGAAAGCAGGAAGAAAAAATGCTATGCTCTGAAGTCTATAGTTGTATAAGAACGTCTAATAACAGGCCCTTGACGTAGATCTCATAATAAAGTTTAACTACATAAATAAAGAGGAAATATTATTAGTATATCAACTTAAGCTGCAGAGTTTTATTGTTTTTCTTATCTTTGTTGTTTTATATCTTATCAATATATTTTGTCTTTATAAAATCGCAGTAATTTCCAAATGAGTCAATGTAAAATGTAGATAAGGACAGAGTGATAGCCTTAGAACCTGGGAGATCTAGGTTGAAATACTACATCAGTTACTTAATAGTTGTGTAACAACGGGCAAGTTATTTAAAACTGTTGGTGGCCCCAGGAGACCATCTAAGACTATTTTACAGAAGAATTGCTAATCTGCATTAGTGGAGTGTTTCTTTATCAGAAATGTCCAATCTTTGAAATCAAAGATCCAGACCATGCTTTAATAAACAAGGCATCCCAGAAGTCTTAGCACATTAAAAATTATTAAAATGAAATTAAAATCTCACTACGACTTTTGGAATTCTCCACATATAGCCTTCATACTTTGTCAACAAATAAACCTTTCCTTGTGAAAGAAAAAAAAAGTCATCTAAAGCAACTATTATAGTTACGGTTGTAGTTTTTGACAATATATATAATATTACGTGTTCAACATGAAGAGCAAGGATGAGAAATAGCAGGAGGAGGAGGAGAAGGAGAAAAAGAAAGAGGAGGAGAAGGAAGAAGAAAAGAGAAAGTAAGAGGAGGAGAGAAGAAAAAGTAGCAAGGGAAGAAGGAGCAGAATAAGGAGGAAAAGAAGAAAGAGGAGGTCAAGATGAATCATTATAGTTACCCAGGACTTGACTTTATTTTTGAATTCTATTCTTGAATATTACTGTTATTTTAGACAATGCATTTCAGTAATATTTTATTTTTTCAAATACATGCAAAGACAGTTTTCAATATTTATCTTTGCAAAACCTTGTGTTCCAAATTTTTCTCCCTCTCACATCCCCACTCTCCAAGATAGCAAGCATTCCCATATAGGTTAAATCCATATAAGTTAAAAAATTTCTTCTAAATGTATTTCTATATCCGTCATGCTGTGCAAGAAAAATCACATCAAAAGGGGAAAAAAAAACACAAGAAAAAAAAGCAAACAAAAAATAGCAAGTACAATAAATACTGTGCTTTGATCCACATTCAATCTCAAGGCAGATAGCATTTTCCATCACAAGTCTATTGCAATTGCCTTGAATCACCTCATTGCTGAAAAGTGCTATCACAGTTGATCATCACATAATCTTGTTGCTGTGCACAGTGTTCTTCACTTATCAGTATATGTAAGTCTTTCCAGGCTTTTCTGAAATTAACCTGCTCATCATTTCTTATAGAATAATAATATTCTATAATATATGTATATATATGTACATATATATGTACATATATATACACATATATGTATATATGTATATATATATGTACATATATATGTACATATATATACATATATACACACACACACACTATAACTTTTTCAGCCATTCCCCAATTGATGGGCATCCACTCAACTTCCAGTTCCTTGCCACTACAAAAAGCCTGCTGCAAACAATTTTGCACATGTGGATCTTTTTCTCTTTTATGATCTAATTGAGATATAGACCCAGCAGAGACACTGCTGGATCAAAGGATATGCACAGTTTGATAGCCCTTGGGGCATAATTCCAAACGTAGATAATGCATTTTTAAATTTTTCTTTGGAGACTCAATGTGGACTATCTTGGAGGGCAATGTAGAACTAGTGATAGAGGTCTAGATTTAGAATCAGGAAGGCTGAAGTCCATCTTCCTTTAGTCATTTATTGTCCATGTGATACTAGATGAGTCATTCAACTTGTCTGAGATTACTTCCTCATCTGTAATGGAGAGATAATAATAGTACCTATCTCATATGATTGTTATAGAGTTCAAATGAAATAACATGTAAAGTACTTTATGAATCTGGAAGCAGTATAAAAATGTCAATTCTTATATTCAAAGGATTCAGGGGTGTTCAAAAGATTCAGACATAAAGTATATCGCCTGGTGACCCACATCTCTTTTGCTATTTTAAAATGTTAGCCTTGCAGCTCATGGACAATGAGAATTACTGATTGCTCAGAACAGCTCTGTGGGCTACAGATATATAGAGAAGTAATGCCTAACAATAATTCAACAGGAAATTGTTGTGGGTGCTTAAGACCCATATAAACCATGCAAATGCAAACATTTCATTTATTAGGGCAAAAACTCACATGGGAAAAGGACTATGAAAATTACTCTTTTTAGCTAACTCCAAATCATACCACTGGTACTCTATTCCTCCCCTTTCTTCCATGAGACAGAGAACTCCTAGGTTCTGGGTTCCTATAGGTGAGTTTTCATTTAGAACTTGGCCATCCCAACATTTCCCAGCCAGGGGAATTCATGATACCTTAACTACTGTCAATATCCTTCCAGCTCTTTCTCCCTTATTTGTGTAGTCTTTTATTTTTTTTAATTAGAATATAATCCTCTTCAGAACTGGAACAATCTTGTTTGTAGCACTTGGCACAATGCCTAGCATATACAAAGTGCTTTATAAATGTCTTCTGATTAATTTATTATTATTTCTATTGTCTGTACCATTTTAATTATTTTTTCTTTTAAAAAACACCCAACTAGCATCTCTGTATTTTATAAAAATAAATTCATAAAAGACAGCAGGAATCTGAGAGAGAAAAAAAGTGTTTTAATTATCATTTGATATTTGTTGTTGCTGTTGTGTCCGATTGTCTGTGATTCCATTGGGATTTTCTTGGCAAAGATACTGGAGTAGTTTGCCATTTCTCTCTTCAGCTCATTTTCCAAATGAAGAACTGAGGCAAGCAGAGTCAAGTGAAACAGCTAGTAATATTGGTGCACAATAAAACAGTATTTTAATTTAGTGTCCAGAAATCCTAACTTCATATCTCTACTTTGCTGCTTAATTGCTGCATGACCTTGAAGAAATCATTTTAAGTCATTGGTCTCAATTTCGTCATCTGCAAATTTAGGAGGTTGGACTATAACACTTCTTAGTTTTCTAAATCTATGATTGCTGAGCTTTCAATAACATTTTCCTGAGTGATGCTATGTATATTGAAATTTGTATCCACTTATAGGCTCTCTACCCAGCTGGTATGGGACAGTGAGACCCTAGGATCAAGAACATTGCTTAGTCCAAAAGGATAGAAATCAGCTTCTCTCTTTTTTTTATGTATTTATTTTTTTTACTTATTTTTTTATGCCAATGTTCTAATCCACTGGGGATAGATAAACAGCATTTGCCTACAGATTACTTAAGGTTTACTCATAATATTTACTGGAACTCTGAGTCAATCCTCTCCCCCTAACCTCCCAGACTGAGATACACATAACATCATTTCCACTACATACTCTAATATAAATGCTTCTATTAACGTCATGGCTAAAGTCCATCAATGAATATAAAATTGTTACACTAAACCTGTTTTGACTCCTTTGTTGTATTCAATCCCAGAAATAGATAATTTATGGAGATATAAACCTGAGATCTGATAGCTGTTACTGTGAGCAAGTCACTTATTAAACACTGCTCTTCCATTCTTTGTAACTTTGCTGGGAATGAATTCCCCTCTTTACTCATTGTTGCTTGTTGTTCAGTCATTTTATAGAACTGTCCAATTCTTCATGACCCCATTTGAGGGGTGGTGTTTTTTTTTTTTTTTTTTTTTTTTTGGTATGTTTTTGCATAGGTACTAGAGTGGTTTGTCATTTCTTTTTCTAGCTCATTTTACAGATGAGAAAACTGAGGCAAACAGGCTCAAGTGACTTACACAAGGTCACACAGCAAGTGTCTGAAGCCAGATATGAACTCAGGAAGATGAATCTTCCTAACTTCAGATACATCACTCTATCTACCGTGCCACCAAATTTCATCATCTGCTCATTACTTTGACTCTTTCAACTGGATCAACATTGAAAGCCCAGCCAGAAAGAATAATCCTTACATTTAGGAGTATGATGAAACTATCTCCAAATGGTTGGCTGATAGCTAAATTTTCTCTGTAAGAAATTTATACCTCAAAAATCAGCAAACATCACAAATGAAGGCTTGCATTATTGTTTGGTCAATTGTCTCAGTTTAAGAAATGGAGAAAATTTAAGAAGTGAAGAAAATTTAAGTAATGGAGAAAATGTAAATAATATAAATTAAAATTAAAAGTATATTATGAGAGCTGTTATTTTTATATTTCACAAGAAAGCCACTTGATAAACATTATTAGAAGGGTTTTGCCTAGTCTCCGGAGGAAAGTGTTCTAAAGGTGATAAACTCAACTCATTGTAGTACTGCCCATCTCATTGTTTCATACCTTACCATTTACCTTGCTCCCTGTCTGTCATTGTATAGTCTGCATAATTTTTTTGTCATCCCGGTGTGTATCCAGAGCTATCACTCCTTGAATTGTTTTGCAACTATATACAATCTACAGAGAAATAAAGAAAGCAAGCATAAGTAACAACATTCAACTTTACCCTTCTTTCCCCTTTTTCCTTAACTTGAGTAATCTGAGAAATGATATTTGAGGAATGAACTTTAGTGCTTCTCCAACAGAAACACAAAAAATACCCTAGAAGAAGAATTTTTAACCAACCAAGGGAGAGTCAATCAACCAATAAGCAAGAATTAAGGATCTACTATGTTTCAGGTGCTAAGTGTTAGATGAACTGAGAATTTTAGTTACATATAATTAAAAAGTGTATCTAAGAAAATAAGAAAAGCTGGAGGGGAAGGAAATCATATATCTAGCATAAGGGTTTGAAATCCAAGATGTTTAAGGAAGTAATGCAAACACAAAAGTTTAGAAGACATTAACCAATGGTTAAGTAGTCAAAGAAAATGAACAGATAGTTCTGAAGCTCATCATTCAGTAGCACTGCAATCTCAAAATGTTTATGAAAACTATTTATTGTGTGACAACTGATAGACAATAAGAAGACAGAGGGAATTGATGTTGTGGGGTCAGTAGGTGCAAGCTGTGTTCAACAAGGTCCTAAAGCTAGGAAAAGGTTAGAAGGAGAAGAAATCAGCTAAGAAAATTATATTTCAGCCAAGAGTTCTAAACTAACAATAAAATAAAAATTGTTCCCCTCAGTTCATACTCTAGTAGGAGGATCTTTTGGGGCAAGTCATTGTGTGCCCATCATATATCATTATTTTCATATCTCTATCTTTATCTCTGTCTCTGTCTTTCTCTGTGTCTCTCTATGAATTTCTCTGTATCTCTGTGTGTCTTTGTGTGTGTGTCTCTCTATATATTATATACATATATATATATTTCTTTTATTATAAGGATAATGCTCTCAAATACCTAGAATAAACAAAATTTTGATGGGGAGAAGGAAATAGTTAAGAGCATAATAAGCTGCTTGATCAGAGGGATATATTAGATGCCCTTGATAGCCAAGAAATGGCATGAGTCCTAAAATATGATATGCCTAAGAAGGTGGAGAAAAGAGACTCATTGGGGGAGGCCAGGGTGACAATGGATGTAAGGGTTCTGAAGTTATACATTTAACAATTCAGCCTTGTCTTTGGTCAACAAGAAAGAGATAATTATTAAACTGGAAGGGTTTTATTGGGTGCTGCCAGTTCACAGACAGTAAACGAATAAAAATAGTGATAATTACTTCAGGATTAAATTTAAAATCCACTTCCTTAGAACCAAGAAGACTGAAAGCCCTAGAGAATCGATCTGGAACACTGCCTAGTTGGCAAATACTCTTTGCCAGAGTTTGAAATGCTAGCAAATGGTTCATTCAAGCTCTACAGATGACTGAATGGAGGACAAATTAAGCATGCTTCTAGGTTACTGGAACATTGGTGATATAGGGTAACAAAAAACTCTGTAAAATTAGATTTTGGGATCAAACTTGTAAAAATTTACAAAATCTAGACAAGATATAAAACATACTGGATCATATGCCAGGCTATTTATGCATTATTATTCATAGCCTTCATTGCTCCATTACAGGGGTACTTTTGTTATGGAACATCTTATATAGTTCTCTGATATTCTTCACAATATGGTCCCATTTCAGCTACCCCTACTAAGTTTCTGGTACTTTTCAAATGGTCATCTATGAGCTCTTGCAATGTTTTGTTTGCTATTCCTAACTGAGGAGTGCAAATTTCTATACATTGACTCATTTCACTTTGCTCCCTAATCTCTGATCACTATATCCTTACCTGCTAGAAATTCTCTCCTTGCCCACTTTCTCTGGATAGCTCCTCTTATGTGTCTTGTCCTCTCATTTGAAAGAAGATTTCTTATGTACTTTATAACCAGTACACTAAAACTTAATGAATTCTTCTGAACGAAATAGTTTCTCTTCAATAAATATGACATTTATCTCCTGGGTTCCCTACATTTGCATTGATTTCAATAATGGTATCACATTTACAAGTAAAATCAATTATCAAATAATTATTACCCATTGAAAAATTCTAAGCTCCACTTTTTATTTTTTTAATTTGCTGTGTTTGAACACAGACATTTTATTATTTAAAAAATAAATCTAATGATTCTCTGACATAATCTGGGAAGACAGTCACAGAACAGTTGAATAATCAAATGATTCCCATAGGTTTACTTCACATTATAATCTTACAATCTCCATTGAAACAACTCTAAGAGATTAAATTCCTCTCTTCTCTACTCCTCCATCTTACATTAAACCCAAAATCAGTTTTTCTGTATCTTCTACTCATTACTTCTATGTCTGGCTATGACTTAATGAGAATGAATCCAATTCTTTTTTTATGAGGTAGTTTTCCCTATATTCAATATTCCATATTTCTCCTATGTAGTATTTAAATCATTTTGAGGCCAGGTTTTAGGTCCCCTAGATACCCTAGCTGCTCTCTACTGCATCCCTTAAATTAGGCATATAGGAATGATGTGCACAGTACTGAATATCTGATTTGACTAGAGAGAAAAAAAGAGAACCAAATTCCCTCATTTAAGACATTATAATTCTATTACAAAAATCCAAGTTCACATTAGTTTTTCTTTCAAACCACTGATATATTTTGTTTTCTGTCCACTCTAACTTTAGGCAATTGGATGGATCAGTAAATAGAACACTGAATTTAGAATCAGAAAGACCTGAGTTCAAATCTAATTTCCAACACTAGGAATTCATTTAACCTCTGTCTGCCTCAGCTTTTTCATCAGTAAAATGAGGATAATAATATAGCATCTACCTCCTAGGGCCATTATGAGACTTAAATTGATATTTATAAAGCACTTTTCAAACCTTCTATAAATGCTAGTTATTATTATTATTATTATTTTAATCATTTCCATAGATTTTTCTCACTTTATATTCACACTGCAAATTGTTTAAAAAATGGTGTGTAACTTAACATTTGTTTCCATTAAATTGCATCTTCTTCCACTAAAAACCTGGTTTGTCACAGTGGATAGAAAGCCAGCTTTAAAGCAAGAAACAATAGGTTCAAGTTTCATTTCTGACAAATACTATCTGGGACAGCATGAATAATTCACTAAAATTCTTAATACCCTAGGAAACTCTGAACTTTCAAGTTACAAAGAAGTTACTACTTGAAGCTGAATGGATGGCTAAACATAGCCCTCTAACCAATTTTCTTACTTCTAGTACCTGCTTCTCCAATCCATATACCCATTGCTGGATAGTCATAATTTGAAATATATTTGTGTTGATCCTCTGCTCAAACTATTCAATAAATAACTAACATGAAATAAAATTTAGGGTTTTAGTGTGAAATCCATTGCTTTCTGCAATGTAATGCTCTCCATAAAGTGGTATTACTTTTCTCACTTTCCCTAGTACTATATTTTACTACATGCTCTATTTGTCAAACTGAATTAATTATTATCTTTCACAAACAATCTTTTCTCTGTGACTTTGATTATATAGGAAAATCAGTGATTTTGCTGCTAACAGTAATGTTGAATACCCACCATTGCTATGTTGTAGTACCAGCTATTTGGTACTTCCATTTACTTTCTGGTAGCATTGCTTAAAAGGAAGCTAGAGTGCACAAAAGAGATAATGATGGATTTGGAATCAGGAAAATGCATTTTCTTGAGTTCAAAGCTGGCCCCCAAACTTGCTAGCTGTGTGATTCTGGGCAAATCACTTATCTCTGTTTCCATTTCCTCAGTTGTAAATTGATCTGGAGAAGGAAATGGCCATTAACTCCAGTATCTCTGAAAAAACAAAAACAAAAAAAAAAAAAAAAACCCACCCTTAAACCCAACTGGAGTCTTGGAGAGTTGGACATGGCTGAAGATGACTGAAGAACACCAGAAAGCACTCTATAAACCCTAGGACCTTATTATATCCTCCTACTTCATTCACCCTAAATATCACCAAGCTTTATCAGTTGACTTAAAGCTTAAAACCACCTATATCTTGCAGTAACTTCTAAAAACTGAACATTCTTTTATGAGTTGGCTCCTATTAGAACTGAAGATTCATGAAGAGACAAACTAAATTACTTTCTTATTTGTACTCCAAATGTTTAGAAGATAAGTTTTGATAAATTTCTTATCCATCCATTTATTTATTTCATTCTATCCCTCTATTCATGCTAACTGAAATATACAAAGTGATTTGTTGGAATAGGTAATGCCTGACTGCATAACAGCACTTAAAAAGAATTTTGAAAAGGGTTTGCTTATTTTGCCCCCTCTCTCCAACTTTTATTTTTATTTTTTTAATTTTTTTTGTACTTGGAGAATTGGAAATCTGAGGCAGAAATAAAGGAGTTAAAAGGCAACCTAAGGGTGAGAGCTTCTGCTGATTGATTGGGAACATGTTCAAGGTTGACTCACAAAACAAAGAGCAACCAAATACTCAAAGAAATCAGTGGATATCAGCCTATGACTTCACCAAGAAGTATCAGCAGAGAGCAGTAGAGAGGAGTACATACCTCAGCAGTGAACATAATTAGTTTAAACCCATTAGACTAAAGCACAATGACATCATCTGGGTATGAAAAAACAAGAATGGTCCTGCACAGGAGGACAGCAAATGTCACAGTTAGGCATTTTATCAGTTAACTTAATTATACATGTGCCCCATCTAATGTCTGTAGCCTCTCCTATATTTATTTCCTGGTTAAATGGATTTCACAAACATATTCTCTCTCTTAAAACTGTGGTGGGAATCTTTGGAATAGGGTTTCTCTGTGTGACTGAGGGAAATGTTACTTGTTATTTATCTTGCTAAGTCTTGCTTTGAATTCATAAATCCTCTAGTAAATTTGATAAAAGAAGCATTGATGGAGCATTTTAAGTAGATGGCAATCCCAAATGCCTTGAAGTTCAAGTGGCTTGCAGGAGGATAATGATTGAGGAATACAGCATACTTTTAAAATATTTCTGGAATGCCTTTCCTTCTCTTCCATTCTCATGTCAACACTAGATGAAATCCTACCCATCCCCCATAGCTGAATTTCAAAATTAACTTCTTCATGAAACCTACTCAGGTTTCCTCAGTCAGAAATAATCTTTCCTTTTGTATCTTAAATAACACTATGTTTGTATTTGTCTCATGCATTTATCATAATTTTTATAGTTATTGGCATATATTTTCTATACTCTCTTGCTGTATTACATAGTCCACAAACATAGGGAACATGGTAGATAGCTCTTTCTTTGTTCCTTGTAACAGTTTTCTACACATAATGGATATTTCATTTTTAATAATTGTTGATGATATAATTTTCTGATTCCGATACTTATCTTTTTTCTTAATTTCAATTAAAATTTAATTCATGTTTTATTTTTGCATCATCCAATTCCCCTTCCAAAACCCCCCATTCCCTTCTCATAGAATTATTTCTTTATAACTTTTTTCTTTTATTATCCCATTTCTTCTACTAGCTTCCTCCTAATGAACAAATTCAAGAAAAATAAAACACATAAAACCCTCAATACACAAGTATATGATTCAGGGATCCTCAAACTATGTCCCGTGGGCCAGATGTGGCAGCTGAGGACATTTATCCCCCTCACTCAGGGCTATGAAGTTTCTTTATTTAAAGGCCCACAAAACAAAGTTTGTGTTTTTACTATAATCTGGCCCTCCAACAATCTAAGGAACAGTGAACTGGCCCCCTATTTAAAAAGTATGAAGACCACTGTAAAGTATGTCTAAACTGATTCACACAATGACCAGGTCCAAAACTTTAGATTTCTTGGATTAAAAAATCTCTGTTTTTTAACCATTTTATTTATATCTTCTTTTTATCATCATACTTTTCTCCAGTATTTCTTCTTCCTCACAGTCATTTTATATGACAAATAATATTTCTAATGATAAAAGCAAAGAAAAAGAAGAAAAATATCACTACAACTGATTATTGAGAAAAAGTCTGAAAATACATGCAATATAGAACACTTGTGGATCTATTGTCCTCTCATCATTCTTTCTTTATAATATGTTTTGAAATGTGGAGGTTCTATCCTCTCTTCATCCTTACCCCTTCTCACCATTTCTGTTGATATTCTAGATCTTATATTTTTTGCTAATGAGTTTTGTTTTTATTTTAGTAAGTTCTATAAAATGTACACTAAGCAATGTGATTGATATAAATTAAAATTATGGATTAGTTGAAAGCATTGTCAGTTTATTATATTAGCATGGTGTGAGCATGTGAGCTCCATATAGATATCTGGCTATTTATTTATTTATTTTTATTTTTTGGAACTCTTTGGAATTGAATATATACAAATCTTTTGTATTCTTTGATAGATTTATTCCCAGATATTTTATGTCACTTTGTAGTTATTTGGAATGGAATTTCCCTTTCTACTTTTAAATCTTAGATTTTATGATGATAAAAAGAAATGTAGCTGATTTTTTGAGTATTTTGTATATTGCAACTTTGCTGAGGCTATTGTCTTAATGGCTATTTTTGCTGATTACCTGTCATTTTCTTGTACTATGACATCATATTATCAATAAATACGGATAATAGCATCTTTTTTCTTATGTATTTTTATGTTTTATTTCTTTCTCTTGTCTTATTGTTATTGTTAAGACTCTAAAAACTGTAATTATAAGTAGGTATACTTCTTTTACTGCAACATTTATTGGAAAAAATGTCTATTACATCTTCATTGCATATGGTTTTAGATTTACTTTTTATGTAAACTTACCTACTCTTTTTTAAATCATGTTTGTATAATATGATTTGCTTATTCTTTTTATTTATTTTGTTATGATTTCATCTTGTTCATTTGCTAGTTTTATTTGATTTTCTGCCCTCTTTTTTTTTTAATCATATTGGCTAATAGCAATTTTATTAGTCGTTTCAAAGAACTAGCTTTTAATTTTAATTTATCATTTATCTTTTGAAAAGAGTGCTTGTAATTTATATATTTCTTTAATTTTTAACATCTCTTCTTTTCCCCTTATCTTAGATATATTTATTTATTGGATTTCTCATTTTTAAAAAATGCCTTAGTTCATCAATCAGTTCGTTAAAAATCTTTTTCAGCTATCTTGCTAATATGTTTTGTAAGAATATTATTTTTCTCCTGAAGAGTGCTTTAGCTATATCCAAAAATTCTGATATGTTCCTTCATTACTCTCATTTCTTTTCATATAATTGTCGATTGTTCTTTTGCTTACTCATCATTTAAGATTTCTTGTTATATCTCCATTTGAATTATTTAGGTTTCTCTGTCTCTCTGTCTCTGTCTCTGTCTCTGTCTGTCTGTCTGTCTCTGTCTGTCTCTGTGTGTGTGTGTATGTGTGCTGTCTTTGAACCAATGAGTACTTTTATTGCTTTATGGTCTATAACGTATATATTTACTATTTCTGTCTTTTATATTTGTTTGCAATATCTTTGTATTCTAGTAAAATGATCAATTTTTGTGAAAGTTCCACATAGTGTTAAGAAATATGTTTATTCATTTGTGTTCCCATGTAGAGGACTGAAACTCCAAAAGGTATGCTTGAATCAGACATTGGGGCACTTAAGGCTAATTACCTATTTGATGTGAGACAATGGCTCTATATACATATGTTTGGATAAATGGTTCTTCTCACTAGTGGTGCTTGCTGAATGTTTGATGTTAAGATAATCATAGGCAAGGATTGGAGGGCAGAGGAAGAGGGGCCAAAGAGGCACTTGGCTACAGGACAAGGAGGAGAGAGAGGCTGGTGACTCTGGATTCCAGGATCCAGGAGACATCTTTGGCAAGCTTTGTGGCAGTTTGCTTGCCTCTTTCACTTCTCCTCCTAAAGATCAAGGACTTTGATTTATCCTGACCCTGGCTGATCCTGAGGCCCTCTAGGGAACTAGCCCATACTCTATATTCCTATTTGAAAGATATCATAAATATTTTAGCTTTAGCTTCTTCAGCAATTTGTACATTTCCATATTTCCCTTTTGTTTACCATTCTAGTAATATCCAAAACTGAGAGAGATATTGAAGTTGTCTGTACTTACTGTGTTATAGTTATTAGTGTGTTACTGACTCTGTCTTTTTAAAGCTCAGTTAATGTTTTTAAGAACTGGATGTTAAGGTATTTGTAAAGTATCAGTTTTATTAGTGATATTGGTTTTTTCTGTGATTTCTCTCATTGAAGTTTACTTCTGAATTCCTTCCCTTCTTTTATCTAGTTATTTAAGTATCCTCTTCTTTTTTCCTTCTCAGTAAGTCAAGTAAATCCCATCTTTCTCTTTTTCTATTCACTAATCCCTTTCATTAAATTCTATTTTTTTCTGTGGTACTTTCTATAAAGGATTTCTCTTGTTTTCTTCTTTATCTATCTCTCTTTTTATTCACTTTAGACCTTCCTTTAGTTCATGTTTCCAACACTTATTTAGGACCTCTTTATTCTCTACATTCCCCACACAGTCAAAACTTCCAGGAATAGATCCTGGATTATCCCCTCTGGATTGTTTCTGTCATTACCTTGTAAAATTTGCCTCATACATTCTTCTTTTCCAATGTGCCTCATTCCAAGAAAAATACCACTTCATCAAGTATCAGAGAAGACATTATTTCATGACAAGCACCTCTAATTAATTAGTTATATCTTGCAGTTTACTGAAACTATTGTTTCACTTAGCTTTTAGTTAACTTCGTATAATAATCATTATATTATCTATGAAATATGATAATTTGTTTGCTTTTGCCTGTGGTTATTCACACACATTTTCCTCCATAATTTTATTTATTGCTTGGAAGGATAGAGTCCATTGGCAGGCTGAGTTCATTAGAGTGAGAACCCAGAACCCATTCCACATTACTAGCTTGAGGACTGCATTTTAAATTCAAATTAGTATAGAAAAGATTGTCAAAGGTAAAGTCAAGGACTTTGGATATGATGTTGTGAAAAGTATTTCTACTACTAACAAAACAAAACAAAACAAAACCTCAACATATTTCCTTAAGGTTTTAGGTTTTTAATTTTTGTGCAACTTTTATATATAAATTGTTATATAACTATTTCAGCATAAAATAAAAAAAAATCCTTCTATAAAGAATTCAGCAAATGGAGAATATGATCATTAAAATTCTTTCTTTCTTTCTTTCTTTCTTTCTTTCTTTCTTTCTTTCTTTCTTTCTTTCTTTCTTTCTTTCTTTCTTTCTTTCTTCTTTTTTCCCCCTGAGGCAATTGAAGTTAAGTGACTTGCCCAGGGTCACACAGCTAGGATGTGTTAAGTGTCTGAGGTCAGAATTGAACTTAGGTCCCTTCTGACTTCAGAACTGGTGCTCTATTCACAGCACCAACTAGCTGCCCCATAATTCACTAAATTTCAAGCTTTTCTCTCCTTTCCCCTTTTCCTTTTGTACAAAAATGTTGATGAAAGTTTGTATTATCACTAACTGAATAAGATTTGGCATTATTTATATACTTTGTCTCTAACTATAAAAATTGAACTTAATGCTGAGATGTTATTAATGAATAAATTAGAAACATTTGAACTTTTTCACATAAATACTCTGGAAAAACAAATCCTGAAGCATTGATATTGTTTAGGACAAAATGATTCTCACCAATCATAATGATTGAAATGTTACTTTATCATTTTAGTAAGAAACCGTTTGTATGTGCTTGGGTGCATTAAGGAAGATGTACATAATCTTTATTATTCCTCTCTATCTTGACTGTTGTTTATTTATATGTTTTTTGACTTCTGCATTATCCTTTATGACAGTATTATAGTCTTGGAATATCTGAAATTTGGGGAAAGTATATGACATTCTAATTTAGAAAACCAAATGATTGGGTCTGCCTTGATTGGTTCATTTGTTGACAATTTTCTTATGAGCTACAAGAATTAATGGTCTCTTAAAACAGCAACTTATTGCTGTTCTATCAGTAATCACTCTTGCATTCTCCTTAAATTCTGCTTCAGTTTCACTAGAATCTCTGTTTTCTTGATTCTTCCCTTTTGCTTTTTACCAAGTCCCTTATTATTGACTTCTGCACTTGCTTTATGCATTTAAAATATTATGAATGAGTAGACATATCAGTATTGTTTTTTGTTCCTCCTTTGTATCTCTTACTTTTCTACTCTTTTCCTATCAATCCCTAGCCCCAGACAATTCCCACTACTAACCTTCTGTACTACTCTTCCCAGATGATCATTCACTCTTAGAGGAAGACATGGTCCATAATTAATGAGTCATATACAAATTTAGAATTTCTAATCTCAACTGGACCCTTACTACCATATAACAATCATTTTTTTCCTGGTCCTATCTCATGCTCATTAAGAGCCTTATTCCAAATCTCTGCGAGTCCAACTTTATCCCCTTACTCTTTTTGTAAACTTGGTCAGATACTTTGCTGAAAAGTTTGAGGCCATATAGTGGGAATTCTTTCAACTCTCATTCTGCACACCTCAAAGGGAAGGGAAGGGATTTTTACAATAATTTCTTCTATCTTTCTCATTTTATAGAGAAGGGATTAAGTGACTTACTCAAATATATAGCAGGGATAGGATTCAAAATCCTTAGTCAATATGTTGTCTGATTTTAGATCCTGAGACTTTTTTTTTTTACTGCACTGTAATGTTTGTTTTTATCCCTTCTTTCTTCCTTTTCTCCTTTTCTATAAGATAAGGTAATTCTTTCCAAAGTTGACTTTTCCACTTATGACATCAACCCTATCTTACTCCATCATCTTCATTTTTCTTCTCAATTTACAGACATGCCCAGGTTTCCTCAATCATTAACTAGATTTAAGCAAAATAAATTTAAATCCTTACCTTAACCTTGATGTCTCTTAAAGCTATTATTTAGTACCATCTTCATAACTAAATATTTTGGAAAGAATAACAAAGCATGTAATTATTGTTTCTACTTCCTCATTTTATAGTTCACTTCTCAATCTTTTGAAATCTAGTTTCCATCTTTAAAACTCTTAAAATTATTCTTTTCAAGTTACCAATGTATTCGTTATCAACCCAAATGACCTTTGTTCAAATCTGATCTCTAAAATTTCTCTGTAGTATTTGTTACTACAGATCACAGCCATTTTCTTGATAGTTTCATTATAAAGACAATGCTCCCTTGATTATCCCACCTACTTAAAAGTAATTACCTTTGGTAGGCAAGAGCTATTTTTGATTAAATAAATCATAACTGAATGTGAAGGTACTTGTAAATCTCTTTGAATCAATCAAGGATACTATATGAGAGAATGGATTACTTCCTAAATAATTTGTATAAAAAGGAGAAGCTGTCTCAGAAAGAGAAGAAGGGATTCTAAGGGTCTGGATTTAAGATGTTGGTTGGAAATACCATGGAAATAAATAATATCATTGAGGAACAAAGAGAAATATTAGGTAAAGAAGAGAGATAGTGAGAGTCATTAGTACTATGGGCATTTCAGTGTGTAGGGAAGTCCAAAGAAAAGGTAGATTCTTTCAAACTTTCTTATATTGGTTCTTATCTATCCAGAGACATTATTTAATAAAATCTGCTGTCCCAAATGTTTTTAATAGAAAGAATTTTGCTTCAACCATTCATAAGCCAGGGTTTTATAAAGATTAATATAAATGAAAAGTTAGTCAGAGAAGGAACTTTTGCCTAAATGTTAGGATTTTTTTTTATTATAGCTTTTTATTGACAAAACATATGCATGAGTAATTTTTCAACATTGACCCTTGCAAAAACTTCTGTTTTAACTTTTCCCCTCCTTCTCCCTACTCCCTCCCCTAGATGGCAGGTAGTCCCATACATGTTAAATATGTTAAAATATATGTTGAATACAATATATGTATATGTATTTATACAGCTATCTTGTTGCACAAGAAAGATTGGATTTAGAAAGCAGATACAAATAATCTGTGAAGAAAAAAAAAACAAAATGCAAGCAAACAATAATAAAAAGAGTGGAAATGCTATGTTGTGGTCCATACTCTTTCCCCAGTGTTCTTTCTTTGGGTATATCTGGTTCTGTTCCTTATAGATCAATTGGAACTGATTTGGATCCTCTCATTTTGAAGAGAGCCATGTCCATCAGAATTGATCATCATATAGCATTGTTGTTGAAGTATATAATGATCTCCTGATTCTGCTCATTTCACTTAGCATCAGTTCATGTATGTCTCTCCAAGCCTCTCTGTATTTATCCTGCTGGTCATTTCTTATAGGACATTAATATTATATAACATTTATATATCACAATTTATTCAGCCATTCTCCATTTGCTGGGTATCCCTTTAATTTCTTAATTTCTTTTTTAATTTTTAATTTCTAGCCACTACGAAAAGGGCTGCCACAAACATTTTTGCATCATATGGGTCCTTTTCCCTTCTTTGTTATCTCTTTGGGATATAAACCCAGTAGAAACACTGCTGGATCAAAGGGTATGTACAGTAAATAATTTTTTGAGTATAGTTACAAATTGCTCTCCAGAATGGTTGGATCCATTCACAACTCCACCAACAATGCATCAGCATCCCAGTTTTCCCACATTCCCTCCAACATTCATCATTATCTTTTCCTGTCATCTTAGCCAATTTGATGAGTGAGTAGTGGTATCTCAGAGTTGTCTTAATTTACATTTCTCTGATCAATTGTTAGGAATTTTTAAACTAGTGACTAACAAAGTAACTTTTTGTTTCAAATCAATTCTCTGGGTCTTTGAGTCATGTGAGTAATAATCATGCCTTATAAAGACTAGTTGAAGAAATTGGTGATGTTGAATCTGGAGAAGAACTAAGAGGAGCATGATAAATGTCTTTAGTATTTGAAGCATATCTTGTGGGAAAGATTAGATTTGTTTCAACTAGGTGCCAGAAGATAATACTGAACAATGGCCAGAAATTACCAAGAGGTAGATTCCTATTTAGTGTATGGAAAAACTTTCTCATCACTCTCTGCATCTTTATTCAGGTCACTCTTTCTAGCCATAGGTGTACCACAGAGTTCTCTTTTGGGCACTCTTCCCCCTTTCTGTATCAGTTCACTTGGTCATTTTATCAATTCTCATGGATTTTATCATCATCTCTGTGCTGATGATCCTCTCAAACTTACTTATCTAGCTCTAACCTTTCTTCTGATCTCCATTCTGGCATTTTCAATTGTCTTTCAGACATCTTGAAATGTGCATCCACTAGACTAAGCTCAACATATCCAAAATAGAATTCATTACTTTTCTTTCTAAACCCTTTCCACCTCCCACCTTCCTTATTATTGTAGTCAGCAGACTATATTCCTAGTCTCTCAGCTTCACAACTCAAGTATCATCCTAATTCCTCTTCCAATTATTTCTCCCCATCAAACATTATCTTATTTTCAACCCATTACCAAGGACTATCAACATCTTTGCAACATCTTTCAAATATCCCCCTTTTGTCCTCTGACACTGTCATCATTCTAATACAGGATCTTAACACCTGATGCTTGCAAGGTCCATTGATTTAAGTTGCTGGTGGCTATGTTTATTTTCAGTTATCTCTCTACACTAATTCATCCTCCATTCCATGATTTTCCTAAAGCACAGGTTCAGCCATGTGACCTTCCTACTCAATAAACTAGTAACTCCCTATCTGCTCAGGAATAAAATATATTATTCTCTATTTGTCATTCAATGACCTTCATTACCCAATACCTCACACTACTCCCCACTTTTCAGTTTTTCACTCTCTTCCATGTTACTTTTCTATGCAGCAATAAAGGTCTCTTGTTGTTCCAGCAAAATACTCCATCTCTCAGTTTCAGGAATTTTCTCTGGTCTAGAGATGTCTAGAATATTTTCCTTCTTAATCTCCAAATATTAGTTTCACTGACTTTCTTCAGGTTCCAGTTAAAATCCCATATTCCATACAAAACCTTTCTGATCCTTACTATAGTGCCTTCTCTTTTAAAAATTATTTCATGTTTTTCCTATATAATTTGTACATATTTGTTTGCTTGTTTTCTTACCTTTTATACTGTGATTGAGGATAGGGACTATCTTTTGCCACTTTTTAATCTCTGGTACTTAGCACATGGTGTGCCATATAGTAGGTGCTGCTTATTAATATTTGTTAACTGATTAACTGTAGGTATATCAAAAGAAGGGAGAACTAGAACCTTTGGATTATTCTTCTTAGGTTAGACAATTATTATATATTTCAGTGGTCAAACTGATTGGATGAGAGGGAGAGGGCCAAATGAGATATTTTTGTAGTATCCTATTGATCTGGGAGTTTTATATTCCAAATTAAATTCCAAAATAAATTCCATTTATATTCCAAATGACTTTTCTCATTTATCTCTGAATTCTCCTAGGTAGTATATATGTCCCTGAGGAAGATTGTGTGTGTGTGTGTCTGTGTCTTGTGTGTCTATGTTTGTGTGTGCTCATGTTTGCATATTGGGGCTAGGGGGAGAGACACATTGAAAACTGTTTTAATCATAGAAAATACTCAGGATTTTAGGGTTATAGGTTAGATAGGTAGATGATAGATGACATATAGATTAAAAAAATAACAATAGCATCTTGGACAACATCTGAACTTTTCCTATTTCTCCAATGTCAGCCTGTGACAAAGATCTGAAGACTTTGGCAGTCACAGGGCATGAGGCTCATTCAAGTCCCTTCTGTTGGCTGAGCTAAGATAACAGATAATCCAAAAGCTAGTAAGGACAGAAAACCTTTTCTCATTTTCATCTAACAATCAAACATTTCTCAATGAGGAGGTAAATAGTCACTGGTCCCATTAAGGCTGTGTGTTTTAACAATCTATAAATGAAAACTAAATAAGCAGGTAGCAATATCAACTTATTCTCACCTCCTCCCATCTCCATCCTCAATTACTGAATGGGGTCATTTCACCACAGCATGATTGCACAGAAATATTTCCCATTCTTCCTTATTAGTGTGTTTCACTGTTCATCCAGTAGAAAAGCCCCAAAGAGACAAGGCTGCCTGAGGTTTCATTCTTTCCTACTTCTTATGCTTCCAACAGAGATTACCAATACATAAAGAAAAACTTTTTTTACTAGAAAAAATCTCTTTGAAAAGGGATTGAATCATGCTGATTGATATCAATCAACAATTATTATTATGCTTTTCCCAAACATCCCCCTACTGCAATTCCTTTTCTAACCTATCTCTCACTAAAGTGATTTCAATTAAACTGTGTTTCAGAAATGGACCACTATTGTAGAATGTCAGATAGAATAGAGGACAAAAAGTCAACTGGTTTTCCAAAGAACTACAGTTAAATCTTGTAGTAACAAGCTCCTTGGGGAATGTCCCCAATTAGAGTTAACTTCTGTTCCTATACTCAAATTGTGCATTGTTTTTGCAGATCAACACGAAGAACTCTTCCTTCTCTAAACTCCTCTGAGTATTGGGCTCTATTTTTATCTACCCCTACTGTGTGATGCATGGAAAAATCCTTATTGTTCACAGATCTCTTGTAATTATTTTGGTGACTTTATAGATCAAGATGTAATTTATCTATATAGATATAATGCATCTCCTGACCCTCTAGAATCTGCACAGGAATTGAATTTGAGTGTTTTGTGATATGTTTACTCAGATTTTTTTTTTGTAAACCTTAGAAAATTGTTCTAAATTTATTTGAAGGTAAGATATCTCCTTTTTACTTTCTGTTTTTTTTTTTTTTTACATTGTGATCAACAAATAAATTGGCAACTCACAAAATAAGTTTGATATCAACACAAAGTTAATATGGATCATTTGGTATCTAATTTGAGATATCCAGCTCAAAAAAAGATGATATCTGTAATTGATAATTATAAGAACTTCCAAAAATTGCTGTCGAAGCTACTTTGGAGTTGGAATTACTAAGAATCAAATGTGATTTAATTCTTAAAATTTTCCTTTTTTAATGGATGATTTTGGTTTTTATACCACATTCCTGTATAAACTCCCTCCCTCTATCAAAATAATCAATCCATTATAACAAAGATTAAAAAAAAAATCAAGGAAGTGAGAGGATCCATAACAATTAAGCAAAACTAACAAAGAGATCACACCTATAGTTTATTCAAAATTTTCAACGCATAGTTTCCCATCTCAGCAAGGCAGTAAAGAGGTAAAATCTCTTTTTCTTAGCCTAATTGGGTTATGATAACTATAGCACATTCATTTTCATGACCTTTGCTGTTTTGGTGCAGTTATTATGTATATTGTTCTCCTGGTTCTCCTTACTTCATTATGTATTGGTACATATAAATTTTGACATGCTTCCCTGATTTGATCATATTTGTCATTTTTATGACTTAGCAAAATAGTATTCACATAAATTTTCTTTTAGCCATTTCCCAGTTAATGGAAATCCATGTTGTTTCCTCATTTTTGTCAATACAAAAAGTGTGATTTATTAATATTTTTAACATATACTGGACTTTTTCTTTATCTTTGGCCAGATATAACCCAAATCTGTGTTTGGTATATCTATGTCATGGACAGCTCAGTCCCATCTCCCTGAATTCAAATCTGTCCTCAGACAATTCCTAACTCTAATCCATCAAAGATGAAATTTTAATCCTTCCATGGAAAGAAGGAATCACCTGACCTACAGATAACTAATTTGCTCCTCTGAAATTAAAGCTGTTTGAGCCTTTGAAATCTCTAAAGGATGAGCTGAGTACCACATTGCCTTTCCAAATCACATAGGAAAAGCATTGGTGTAGCTAGGTGGTGCAGTGGATAGAGCACCAGCCCTGAAGTCAAGAGGACCTGAGTTCAAATCTGGCCTCAGACACTTAACACTTCCTACCTGTGTGACCCTGGGCAAGTCACTTACCCCAATTGCCTCAGCAAAAAACAAAACAAAACAAAACAAAAAGCAAATGGGAAAAGCATCACATTGGACTTTCTCTAATCTTAAGGAGAACAATAATTTTACAAATCAATCAATTAATGAACAGCATATATTAAGTTCCTATCTGAAGATACAAAGGTAAAAACTAACAGTCCCTTAAGGAGTTAACATTACACCCAGTATAGAAAACATTCCACATTAGGTATATACAATATAGATTTGTTGTTGATATTCAGTTGTTTTAGTTGGACACAACCCAAATCCCATTGGGCATTTTCTTGTCAAAGATACTGGAGTGGTGGCCATTTCCTTCTCCAGCTCATTTTACAGATAAGAAAACCAAAGCAAATAGGGTTAAATGTCCAGTATCACACATTCAATCAGTATCTGAGGCCAGATTTGATAAAGATGAGTCTTCTTGATGCCAGACTTAGTGTTTTATCCACTGAGCCGTCTAGTTGCCCTACAAAGTAGATATTTCATGGAAATAAGGATGAGTGAAATACTATTAATTGATACTACTTTTTTTCTTTTTTTCCTTTTTATCCCTACTGTCTAGCACAATATGTGGCCCACAGTAACTGCTGAATACACAAATATTTAGTTGGATTAAATTGTATTGAATTACTCAATTGTTGATTCTGAACTCTGTTCATTTTGGTGATTAAGAAGAGAATGCATCTCTATTCTTTGAACTCAGGAGACATTTTTTAAAATTCCAAAATTATTATTAGCAAAACAAATGATGTAGAAATGAGGCTTATACTAAGGAAGGCTTTATATGTCCATGAAAAGGCTATTATTAAAAACTCAAGTGTGGAAAATTCAGGACAAATATGTCAAACTTTGGCAGGAGACTAGAGACTGAAGAAATGAAGAAGTCCACTCTGTGTTCTCTATTTTCTCGACTTTCTTCTTTTTATTCCTCAAATCTTTTATGTCTGCGTTGCTATGAAGTTCCTGTGTTTCCCTGTCAAGAATATAGAGATTTTGTCCATGGAGATTCCCCCAAAAAGGGAATTCAACTGGTCACAGCTCAAACAAGGAAGCACATTTTCTTTGCTTCTTTCAAGAGTTCTTGAAAAAAGTATGCTTTCAGAAAAAGGAAAAGAAAAAAAAATAATTATGAACCAAACCACAGATATAGTGTGTGTTAGACACATATATTTGGACTTGAAGGTAGAAGGCCGAGAATCTGAAGGTATATTCTGTGAGTTACTTTACGTCATTTTATCTTGGCTTCTTCATCAATAAAATGGCCATGACAAAGAACTTTAGAAGTATAAAGATGCCTTCTCAGATCAATGCACCTTCATCAACGTTCTCATTATTATAGATTGGTGGTCAGTTAAAGTTATGTGAGCTCAGAAAATATTGTCAATGTAGTTCCAGTTCCTCTCCCCCTACCCCCCTTACACACATCTGTTGCTTCACTACATTCACTAAAATTCCTTGTCACCCTGGAGAAACCTCCATCTTCATTTCCACTGTCCTGATTATTAACTTCATACTGAATGGTGACTACCCAATCACTATTTCAGTCTGGATCTTAGCCATGCTCTATTTCACTTTCAAATAGATTTCTTTTGGTTTTCTTTTGCTCCTCTTCATCAGGGCAAAAAAAAGAAACAAGACAAGGAAAATAAGCATTTATTAACCACCTCTTATGTGCTAGCTAAACCGTGTTTAGCACTTTCCAAATGTGATATCATTTAATTGTCACAAACACCCTATGAGTAAGATGCTGTTATTATATACACAGTTAAGGCAAATGGGGCACAGAACAGTTAAGTGACTTCCTTAAGGTCACAGAACTAAGGTTGGATTTGGTGAACTGGTGTCTTTCTTATTCTAGGCACTATTTAGTATACACTATATCATCTATCTGCCTCACTAGTGACTTTAACCCTGATAGAATAGGCTTCCTTCACTCTCCCTTATTCCAGTCCCTCTTTCTTTAAGTGTTGTTTTCCCCCTTAGAATGTAAACTATTTGAGAAAAGGAATTTTCTTTCCCTCTTATATTTGTATCCCATGTATCCATTACAGTGTTTGAAATATAATAATTATTTAATAAATTCTCTCCCTCTCTTCTCCCTTCCCTCTCATTCTCTCTGTTTCTTTTTTGTGTCTCTCTTGGAGTTTCTGTCTGGCTCTCTCTTTATTTCTCTCTTTCTGTCTCTTTCCCTTCCTTTCTCTCTTCTTTCCTCCTCCCTTCCTCCCTCCTTTCCTTTCTCCTTCCCTTCCTTTCTCCCCCCTTCTTTTCTCCTTTCCTCCCTCCCTTTCTCTCTCCCTCTCTCCCTTTCTCCCTTCATCTCTCTCTTCTTTCCTCCCTTCCTCCCTTCCTCCCTTCCTCCCTTCCTTCCTTCCTTCCTTCCTTCCTTCCTTCCTTCCTTCCTTCCTTCCTTCCTTCCTTCCTGTCTTCCTTCCTTCCTTCCTTCCTTCCTTCCTTCCTTCCTTCCTTCCTTCCTTCCTTCCTTCCTTCCTTCTTCCTTCCTTCCTTCCTTCCTTCCTTCCTTCCTTCCTCCTTCCTTCCTTCCTCCTTCCTTCCTTCCTTCCTTCCTTCCTTCCTTCCTTCCTTCCTTCCTTCCTTCCTTCCTTCTTTTTCTTTCTTTCCCTCTCTCTCTGTTACTGTCTGTTTCTGTGCCTGTTTTTTCCTTTCTATTTCTGTCTCTATTTTTAAAAATAACTCTGCCTATATTTCAACTTTGTGCTCAGGTCCTAGTTCTTCCAGCAAATTTTGGAGATCCATTAGAGCAAACATTACTTACATTGCCTTCTGAACTTCTTTGCAACTTATACTTAGTTCCATCCAATAATATGCCATTATTTTCTATTTTTTTTAATATAAGAAACTAGATCTAGACTCTGAACATCCTATGTTCAAATTCTACTTCTGACACTTACTGTTGTTGTGACACTAGGCCTAAGCTAAGTGGCACAGTAGATAGATTCATTTTCTGGAGTTCAAATTTGGCCTCAGACATTTGCCAGTTGTGAAACTCTGGGCAAGCCACTTAATCCTCTTTGCCTCAGTTTCCTCAGAGGTAAAAGAGCTGGACAAGAAAACAGCAAATCACTACAATATCTTTGTCTAGAAAACCCCCAATGGGGTCAGGAAAAGTTTTATGTGATTGATCAACAACTACAAGTAATCCCAGGAAAATCACTTAAGCTCCTTGTGTGTCTTTGATGAGCTATAGTGTATGTAGATTGAGAGAATTACAGGAGTTTTCCATATTGAAGAAATCTCAGATCCTTTTCTTATTTTTTGTTTTGTTTTATTTTATTTTTTGCTAAGGCAATTGGAGTTAAGTGACTTACCCAGAGTCACACAGTGTCAAAGGCCAGATTTGAATCCATTGTACCATCTAGCTGCCCTCATCCTTTTCTTATTTCAAATTACTTATGTACAAGTCTCATCTCCCTTATAATATAAAAAGCTCTTTGGGAATCAGAATTTTTATTTCATTTGTATCTAACATACTTAGTACAAAAGAACTGCTCATAGTTGTTGACTTTCATATTAATACACACTGCCATCTAAGATTACTCTAGTGATCTATGGTGTTCATTAATAAAAAAGTAACATTTATTTGGCACTTCAATATTAGCAGATCATTTTGCATATATAATATGTATTCCATGCACTGAACACAGTACCTGACAAATAGGAAGGATTTGATAAATCTTTATATGCTAATTCTCATTAATTACAGCTTAACCCACTTTTTCAAGTCGGGAAACTCCAGGTTGGAGGCATAACTTAATACCTTCATTCTCAATATCTAGTTAAGTGTCAAAGGCAAGATTTGAATCTCAGGTTTTCCTGATATCAGGTCCAGCACTCTATTCACATCCTCACATATTAAGCCCTAATGAAGTGACTCATAGAGGTTTTCTTAGATCAGCCACACAGATGATTCAGTGTACTTTAAAAAAAATTTTTCCTTGTGGGGAGATGAGTTTTGTTACCCCCATAAATGTGTGTCCTCTTTTTTCATTCCCATTCTTCCAGCTGGCTATATTAAGGAAAGGATGTTTATAAGAGCAAAGGATGGCTTGTAAAATCAGAAGAGGCTATAGAATACCCTCCCCTGTAATTAAATGTTGAAGCTTCTGCATTGGTATTTGTTTCTTTTTTCTTTTGGCTTAGTGGTTTCCTCATTTAGAGAAAAACAGAAGTGAGATGGTTGCACTGTCCCTTTGGCCCAAGAGACTTGCTTGTAGAGGGAGGATTATTATGGGTGAGGCTTGGACATGGGTTTCATTTCATTTGTCAGCATTGCGAGGGTTCTATTTCAGATGAGTACAGTTCTTTGAATGCCCAGGGGTCTTTAGACAAACAGTTCCCTGGAAATTAAAAACACAGAACTGAAATTACCATTTTTCAGCAGGATCCACGGGAACATATTCTGTTATTGCTATCTAGCAGCCGGTGCCCCAGTTTGGGCTTCTGTGTAAATTTGCAAACATCGGGAGATTGCCTCCTTTTGTAATTATATAGCTTCAAAGTGCTGGAAAGGGGTGGCACTTAATCACACACATTACTAAGGCATGGTAACTTAGGCAATAAAAACACTGACTAACGGACACCATTGTAAAGTGCACAGCTCCATGGGACACCCATAATCATTAGAATATATTTAAAACACATATTTATGCCAAGTGTAAAAGAATTGGGAACAACAGCAGAAGCAGCAGTATTTTGCATAGGAGGAAAAAAGAGGAAAAAAAATAAAAGAAATGAAAAGAAAATGGGAACAAGAAGTACAATTGTTATTTCTTAGAGGATGTTTTAACAACAGACAGCCCCACACAGCTAAGTCAACAGACATATCCAACTGGTTTCAGATGCTGCTGTGCTCTGCTTCTGAACCATGAAAGAATTATCCTTTATCCAAACCCAATTTAATTGAATTTTAAAACACTGATATGGCCTAAAATATAAAACTGGATTCCAATTCTTTAACATTCCTGACAATCCAGAGTAGGGTCAAATAGATCTAACAATGTGTGAACACCATCATTCTTGCTCTATACTTCCCCCCCTTCTCCACCCACAGTTCTCATTGGTAGTCCTTAGTCTTAACCTCTACTTCAAACTTTTCTCCCTTTGGCCTCTTACTCATTAGCTGCATACTACTCTGGATTTTGGTGAATAGGAATTTCCTGGGTCTCTACAATGCCACCAAAAGTGCATTTTTAGGGAGATGAACAATGGGAATATTCAACCTCCCTGCAGAAAGTCACAAGCCTATGTATGAATTTGGAGATTCTTTTTAGGAATTCCTTCATTTTGCATGAAACAAGTATTGTTTCCATTTCAGTCAAAAACCTGAATAAGGGGAAAGGCTTGTATCAATAGACTGCCTATATTCATATAATGGAATGAGAAGATTGAAAGTGGCTTTCACAATTAGCTAAATTCTGAAAGGTATTTGTAAGTTTTTTTTTTTAATGAAACCAACTGTTTCTTGTTAAAAATGACTCTAGTTTCCTCTTCTCCTGCAGCTCACTTTGCCATCTTTCTTCTAATTCTGAGTCTCCACAAGTACCACCATTGTTCATTCTATGAACTATATTTATAGTTGAAAACTCTCATATATGTTGTTTCCCTCAATTAGAATATAATCTCTTTGAGTGCAGATAATATCTTGCTTTTCTATTTGCATTCCCATCACTTAACACAATACTTTGTATATAGCAAGTGTTTAAGAAATGCCTTTTTGCTCATTCATTCTTTCATGTGTAACTCAAAGTAGCTACTAAGTATCTAGTAGGTTCATCTTCTCTTGATATCTCATCTTAAACAGGTACAAGTTTTATCAGGAGAGATTGCAAAATTCACTGAGACATAAAGGCTACTTATCCTCTAACAAGAAGAGGGGATGGTGTGGTGAATGGATGTAGGAAAAGGGTCTTTCCTAATACATGCTGAAATATTGCCCACTAGGAATGCTCCTTTTCTTTGTGTTTCATGGAGATTTGAGTTTCAATTTCCTATGTCAACTTCATAATTATGATGATCTAAGAAGGAAAATATTCAGAGAAAGCTTGAAAAGTTTTGAATCAAGAATTTTTATTAAGTCGAGGGAAAAAAAAAGACCTTTGACATAAAACATTAATAGAAAGCTACATTGTTTTTATGTCAACAGACTAGAGCATTCTATTTATACTCTTCCTCTATGCTGAAGAGTTAAATATGCTATTTCTGCTTACAAATATAGAATGACATAAAATGGAAGACTTTCATTAAAGAACAGAAATATTATTATTGGGCAATCAATACAGTTGCTGTAATGTCTAGAGCTCCCAAATTAATCCTGAGAGAAATAATGAGCTCATTTCATTGTCATAGATATTCTGCCTAGGCTGCATTTAAATTGCTATGCTATCACAGACTAAAGGTAGAACTTTTGTTGTTGAGTCATTTTCACTTGTGTCCAACTCTTCATAACCCCATTTAGGATTTTCTTGGCAAAGATACTGGAGCATTTTACCATTTGCTTCTCATATTACAAATAAGGGATTTAGGCAAATGGAGTAAAATGACTTGAACAGGATCACACAGTGATACTTTCTCAGATGTCTGAAACTGGATTTTAACTCACAAACATGAATTTTTCTGACTCAGGTTTAGCACTCAATCCACCATGCCACTTAGCTGCCCAAAGGTAGAACTACAGTGGGGATGGTCTGGATTTAGAAGTAGAGTTAGTGTTTGCCCCAAGGTAGATACTTGCTCTAGGAAAGAACATGTAAAAGATAACTGACAGAATTTTTAGTCTTGTCTAAGAAAGAGAATTAAGGCAGAATCTAATGGGGAAAAGAGAGTAGATTGAAAGAGGAGAGCTCTTGACAGAGTGGTGAAGGCAGAAGGGGTGCTATCATGGTCTAATTCCAGAATGGTCAGTTCAGTAATAGAAAAGAAAGTGAAGTCAAGTTCTGGTGGGACTCAAGTTGTGGCCTACATTAGGAGTGTGAAGGAACATGTAAGCCAACCTCCAGGATGTCCTAGTCTTTGTCCAGTGAGTTGGTGCTTGAGTAACAACTTAATTATCCTTCAGATACAGTTGTTGTTGAGTTGGTAAGTCATGTGTTAGCCTTTGTGACCCTGTTTTGAGATTTTCTTGGCAGATACTGGAGTGGTTTATCATTTCCTTTGCCAGCTCATTTTACAGGTGAGGATTTACTTACAGAGTCAAGTGGCTTGCCCAGGGTCACACAGTTAAAAGTATTTGAGGCCAGATTTGAACTCATGAAAATTTGTCTTCCTAATTTCAATCCCAGTACTCTAATCAATGGGCCACATAACCCATAATAAATGGGCCTTCAAATACTATCACATAATGAATTCTTCTCTGGAGTGGAGGGTATAGAACTTCCTCTTGTTCTTAACATATACATAAAGATTGGTCTATCTTTTGAGTATGATGAGTTAGAGAAAGACCAGTGAAAGAACAAGATGCCTCAGTGCAAGTTGAAGGGCCTTGCCTTCTTAGAAGTACCTTAATCTTTTTCATTTCAGACTTCTTGTTTTTGCTCAAAATAATATTATCCTGGCTTTTCAGCCTTTCTTGTTAAATACTGTGGTGGGCAAAGAGTAATACTGGAGTCAGAGTAGACCTGAAAGAATCAAGACCCCCTTTTAGAGTTGTGTCATGAGAACAAAGTTCCTTTTCTGGAAGAGGATCTCAAAGAAAAGTCATCTTTCAATAGCCTGTACAAAAAAGATTAAGAATCATAAGGCCTGAGTTATATTCTCTGTTTAGATATTAATTCTGGTGATACACTTCCTTTTCTGTCCAATGAGAGGGTTAGACTAGGAGACCTCAAAGATCCCCTTCTTGCTCTGAGAATTGGTGAGCTTGAAATTTGCAATCAAATTATATTGAACTCTCATTTTCAGTAAGTGCTGAAAGAATTTTCCTTTTCATCTTGTTCCCTTCTTTGTAAAGTTGCTGAATTAGAAGATAAGTAGTAGAATTGCCTTTGCCTCTTTTGTAACTCCTTCAAAACATACCATGTTTACTATTAAGATTGCCATTTTCCTTATCTTCCCCTTTCTCATACTCATGTTTCTTAAATGCCAACTGTCAAAAAATAATTGATCTTGGCACCTAGTTATCCTGAATAATTGGCCAAAATTGGAAGTGGCCAAATGTTTCTTTTCTCTGGGCATCCTGAGAAAATGGAGTTATATCCTAGGATTCCATCCTGCCTTTCCTCTAGGCAAGTTTGTGGTACTTGCTCAGATGTAAATATTTCAAGTAATAGGTATATCCCAGAGTTGTTCTTCCAGTGCACAGTTTCCTTCTTCAGGATGGATACAAGAATTGTCTATTAGAAGGAGAGTGACAAACACATGTTAATTCTTCATTCTTTTCCTTCTGCCTCCCAGTTATCTTCCCAAATGCAACCACAGAATGTTTATAATAAGGAAGAACTTTCAAAGACTTGCTTGGGCTACTTCTTTTCTTCACTGATGAATCAGTATTTTTGCCCAAATCAACAGGGTTGTGATAGACATTCTGACATTGAATGACCCTTAACAAGAAGTGAGAACAGAGAACTGGGCCTGGAATTCCCAGTCTCACCTCAGTCATAAGGTAGCTACATGATCAAGGGAAAATTACTTAATATCTGTTTGCTTCAGTTTATATTTATTATTTGTAAATTTTATTTGTAAATATTTATTATAAATAAGGGATATGTTATCCTTTATTTGTAAAATAAAGATTAAAATAACACATCTACCACTACTAACAAATCAAATGAAGTAATAATTCTAAAGTGCTTAAAACATTGCTTGGCACATAGTAATTTGTGATGACCACATTAGCACCCTGAATACCTTGGAATCAGCTGGAGTCAGGATAAGTAAAAGTCCTTGGTCTTTAGAGGTAGGATTGAGTTGGAAGGAAGCAGAATCTCCTCGACCTTCCTTTTTGGTCTCCCACCCAGAAATGACCCTCTTAATCTTACTCCACCTTCCCATCCCTCGTACAATTCTCTGTATACACCAATTATTGAGCCAGCACAGGATAGTGGGATGGGCCATTTTCCAAGCCTATGCTAATAGAGTATTGTCCAATAAGTAATTAGCCTTAAGTGCTCGACTGTCCAAGTGCATCTGCTCAATTTCAGCCCATTACATCTCCCGCTTTCTTTTGTTTTAGAACATAGGTGGTCATGCCATCCCTGACTTCTCAGGGAGGTGAGAGTTCCCAAAGGGAGGTGATCATGCCCTCCCTGACTTCTCAGGAAAGGAGCTGAAAGCACTAAAAAGGAGATGCTCAGCTGTCCAAGTGCATCTGCTCAGTTTCATCCTATTACAGTAATTGTATATAGATAATATTTATTATTATTCCCCTTATTCAATATTTCAATTAAATTCTTCTTTCATTTCCTGGAATGCTGATAATATGGCTCAGGATATTCTTGAACTCCTTCCCCTACTTCTCTACTCCACAAGTTCTCCAGAGGTTAATGGTTATAGGCCTGATGAATTCAATATGAAAAGATCCAGTTCTCAGAGTATTATTTGTCACAGAATCACAAAATCATATGCATACAACTAGGAGATTCTAAAGATGTTAGCTAAGCCATCCCCTTCACTGGAATGCAAAGCAAAAAGCACACTTTGGGTCTGATTCTGGAAAGATATTTTCAAACTTGTGCAATTTGAAAAAAAAAAGAAAGAAAACATTTTTAGGTGTTTAGTCTGAACATGAAATTTGGGCTTCTACCAAAAGTCTTTCTTGTACATGGTCACAAGACATTTGCATCACATCCAGCAGACCCTGAGATTTTCTTTAACCTGTTTTAGATTGTTTTGTATTCTATACAAGTCAATAAAAAAGTCCCATGCTTAGCTAAACACAAGCAAACAAAGACAGAAGTTAATGTGGAAGTAAAGGAATATTTCTCATTGTGGTACAAAACTCAGTTTTTGGATAGTTTGTAAGGATTAAGAAAGGAAAAAAATGAGAAAAGATAAGGAAGCAGAAATCCAGGAAGCTGTTCTTGATGATAAACTCAGAATAGAATCTCTTGGTAAAAAGTCTGTGTTTCAAAAGTTTATGAACAAGTTTAGGATTTTTTCCTTCCTTTATGGCTTCTTAACTTCTTTTCTTTTCTTTTTTTCATTTTTTTATTATAGTTTTTTTATTTATAAGATATATACATAGGTAATTTTTCAGCATTGACAGTTGCAAATCCTTTTGTTCCAACTTTTTCCCTCCTTCCTCCCACCCCTTCCCCCAGACAGCATGTTGACAAATAAGTTAAATACTATATATATATATATATATATATATATATATATATATATATATATATATATATATATATATATATGTCCAAACAGTTAATTTGTTGTATAAAATGAGTCGGACTTTGAAATACAATTAGCTTGTGAAGGAAATCAAAAATGCAGGCGGACAAAAATAGAGGGATTGGGAATTTTATGTAATGGTTCATAGTCATCTCCCAAAGTTCTTTCGCTGGGTATAGCTGGTTTAATTCATCACTGCTCTATTGGAACTGATTTGGTTCATCTCATTGCTGGAAATGGCCATGTTCATCAGAATTGATCATCATATAGCATTGTTGCTGAAGTATATAATGATCTCCTGGTCCTGCTCATTCACTCAACATCAGTTCATGCAAGTCTCTCCAGGCCTTTCTGAAATCATCCTGCTGGTCATTTCTTACTGAACAATAATATTCCATAATATATACCATAATTTATTCAGCCATTCTCCAATTCATGGGCATCTACTCAGTTTCCAGTTTCTGGCCACTACAAAGAGACCTGCCACAAACATTCTTGCACATACAGGTCCCTTTCCCTTCTTTAAGATTTCTTGGGATATAAGCCCAGTAGAAACAATGCTGGATCAAAGGATATGCACAGTTTGGTAACTTTTTTAGCATAGTTCCAAATTGCTCTCCAGAATGGTTGGATGTATTCACAATTCCACCAACAATGTATCAGTGTCCCTGTTTTCCCACATCCCCTCCAACATTCCGCATTATCTTTCCCTGTCATTCCAGCCAGTCTGGCAGGTGTGTCGTGGTATCTCAGAGTTGTCTTAATTTGCATTTCTCTGATTAATAATGACTTGGAACATCTTTTCATATGGCCAGAAATAGTTTCAATTTTTTCATTTGAGAATTGTCTGTTCATATCCTTTGAGCATTTATTAGTTGCAGAATGGCTTGATTTTTTATAAATTAGTGTCAATTCTCTATATATTTTGGAAATGAGGCTTTTATCAGAATCTTTGACTGTAAAAATGTTTCCCCAGTTTATTGCTTCCCTTCTAATCTTGTCTGCATTAGTTTTGTTTGTACAAAACCTTTTCAATTTGATATAATCAAATTTTTCTATTTTGTGATCAATGATGATCTCTAGTTCTTCTTTAGTCATAAATTCCTTCCTCTTCCACAGGTCTGAGAGGTAAACTATCCTATGCTCTTCCAATTTATTTATAATCTTATTCTTTAAGCCTAGGTGATGAACCCACTTCTTTTCTTAAAATGATGGTTCTCCTAATGACATAGCAGAAAATGCTGTCTATGAAACATGATATATTTCTTTGTTTTGCTATTATATTAATAGATTCTGATATCAAGTTTTGCTTATTTCTTTAAGACTGAGATTCTTAATTCTTTAAAGTTTAGTAGCTTATAATATTAGTCAAAGTTACAAATATTAGAAACATAAAACTAAATCAATTTGTGTGTTTGTAATTAATATTATAAATTGGACTTTTAAGTTACTTATATGAGATTTCAGATAAATATTTATTAATATGTGATGGTAATTGAGTCATTAGAAAAGCTCATATTTGGTGTCTACTATATGTCAGGCACTGTGTTAAGCACTGAAGGTAAAAAAAGGCAAATAGTATCAAATCTCAAGAAACTCTCAGACTTAGAGGGAGTCAATATGCAGACAAATTATATAAAAGATAAATTGGAAATAATCAACAATGGGAAAACACTAGGAAAGGTTTACTATAAAAGGTGATACTTTAGCTGGGACTTGAAGGAAGTCATGGAAGTCAAAAGGCAGAAATGTTCAAGATTATGTTTTAGGATGAAGGTGAGGTATAAGAAAATTTAAAAAAAAGAGGTGTGGCCATTGATTATGAAGGGTTTTGAATTTTAAACAAAGAATTTTATTTTTTCATTCTGAAAGGTGATAAAGAGCCTCTAGAGTTTATTGAGTAAAGCAGAGAAATGGTCAGATCTACATTTTAGAGAAGATCATTTTGACAGCTTAGGGAAGAATGGACTGGAATAGAGAGAGATCCTGAGGCAGGGAGACCAAGCAGTAGGCTGTTAATAATCCTGTCAAGAAGTGATTAAGGTATGTCCCAGAGTGATGTTATTATTAAAGGAAAAGAGGGGTGTATGTGAGAGATGTTTCGAGGTAAAATTGAGAAACCTTAGCAACAAATTGGAAACAAAGGAAAGAGAGAGGGAGGAGAGAGAGATTTAGACAGACAGATGGAAGAGAAGAGGAAGGAAGAGAAGAAAGTGAGAGAGGGAGGGAGTAAGAAGGAGGGAGACAGAAACAGAGATAGAGACTGAGAGAGAGAAGCAGAGACAGAGACAGAGACAGACAGACAAGAAAGAGACTTGAGAGAGAGACAAAGACAGAGACAGAGAAAAAATGATGAAGCTGATAATACCTAGGCTTTGAGCATGAGTGACTAAGAGGATAGAAATAAGGAAATTAGGAAGAAGCAAGGATTTTGGGATAAAGAAGTAAGGAATAGATAATCAGAATTGAGAAACATCACCATGAAAGTAATAATTGAATCTATGAGAGTTTATGAGATCATTAAATGAAGTAGTATAGAGATAGAAGAGAAGGTACAGAAAAGACTGCTGTAACAAAGAACAAAATTAGCAAGTAAATCATAGATAAGGATATGACAAAGGCAACTGAGAAGTGAGGAGAACAGAGAGAGTAGTATCCCAAAATCCTATAGAGAAGAACACATTAAGGAGAAAATAGTAGTTGATAGTGTAATAAATTGCAGATGGATCAAGAAGGATACAATTGAGACAAAGCTTGTAGATTTGGCAATTAAAAGATTGTTTGGAACTTTGGAGAGAAGAGTTTTGAATGGTCAGTTTGGAAACCAGACTAGATCAGGAAGTGAGAAGAAAAGTAGAAATGGCTGTTGCAGATGATCTTCTCAAGGAATTTAGCTGCAAAAGGGAAAAAAAAAATGAGAGATATAAATTAATAGCTAGTAGGGATTTTTTGAAGATGGAGGTGAGATAAGAACTAAGAACTTCATAAGAACTAAGGAAGCAGCCACAAGAAAAGGAGAAAATAAAAATAAGTGAAAGAGCAGTGATCTTATGGACCAGGGGAAGGTGATCTTGTGGAAAAGATTGAACAGAATGGCATCCCTTTGTGCATGCAGAGAGGTTCACCCTGTCAAGAAAAATATAACAATGAGTTAATTGGAAAAGATTTTTGAGTGGTGTGAGCTGAGGCAGAGGAAAAGCAGAAAATTTTTGGTGAATTACTTCAATATTTTCAGGTAAACATGAAGCTATGATTTCAGATGAGATAGTGGGGAAAAGGGAGCCATGAGAAGAAGTTTGAAGAGGGATGAAAAGGTTTGTAAGAACCATTGTGTTGAGAAAGTAAGTTAAGTAGAGACATAAAATAGGATTGCTTTGCCAATAGTAAGGCTCTGTTAAGGTTAAGTAACCTAAATATTTGGTGGGAGCAGTCAGCACAAGTTTGTGATTGTCTCTAGCTTCATTGAGGAGTACTCCTGTAAGAATAAAGGCAGTAGGATGAAGCAATCCAATATTAAGGCTGAACATGGCAAGATCAGCAATATAATGAGAACAGAGAAACAAGAGGAAACAGTGTAGAGTTCAACTGTTCACCAAGGGTTCATGATGGAGAAGGGAGGTGAGTGTAGTTGGCAAAGGGTTAGTAACCTGGGAAAGAACTGAGGGGTTAAGAAATTAGAAGTCATTTTATTGATGAAGATTATCATATTCATGATGATGAATTTATTTGGATTTGGGATTATAAGTCAATAACTAGAAGAATAAAATAATGTTATTTATATTTTAGTTCCACCACCACCATCATCAAAAAAATCCTTTCCTTCATCCTTTCAAATGAAGAAAACCTTTTTGCTTCTGCAATTTCTTTTTTTTTTAAAGTACAGGTTGAATTTTATTTGCAAAAGTATATAAAAATTCAACATATTAGTTCTGAATCTGAGCAGCTTATTTATGTTTATATTTGTTCCCTCTTCTGTGTATATTTTTCTTGTATATATTTTTATTTTCATTATTTATTTATTTATTTTTATTTACAAAACATATGCATGGGTAATTTTTCAGCACTGATGCTTACAAAACCTTCTGTTCCCCCTTTCCCCCTCTTTTCCTCCACCTCCTCCCTTAGATGGCAGGTAGTCCAATACATGTTGAATATATTAAAGTATATATTAAATCCAATATATGTGCACATACTTATACAATTATTTTGTTGCACAAGAAAAATTGGATCTAGAAAGAAAGAAAGAAAAAAACCTGAGAAGGAAAACAAAAATGCAAGCAAAAAATAACAGAAAGAGTGGAAATGCTATGTTGTGGTTTACACTCATTTTCCATAGTTCTATCTCTGGGTGTAGCTGCTTCTCTTCATAACTGAACAATTAGAACTGGTTTGAACCATTTCATTGTTGAAGAGAGCCACCTTTATCAGAGTTGATCATCGTATAATCTTGTTGTTGCCATGTATAATGACCTCCTGGTTCTGCTCATTTCACTAAGCATCAATTCAAGTAAGTCTCCCCAGGCCTCTCTGAAATCATCCTGCTGGTCATTTCTTACAGAACAATAATATTCCATAACACTCATATACCACACTTTATTCAGCCATTCCCCAATTGATGGACATCCATTCAATTTCCAGCCACTAAAAAAAGGGCTGCCACAAACATTTTTGCACATATAAGTCCCTTTTCCTTCTTTAATATCTCTTTGGGATATAAGCCCAGTAGTAACACTGCAGGATCAAAGGCACAGTTTAATAACTTTTTGAGAATACTTCCAAATTGCCCTTCAGAATGGTTGGATTCATTTACAGTTCCACCAACAATGTATCAGACTTCCAATTTTCCCACATCCCTCCAATATTTAGCATTATCTTTTCCTGTCATCTTAGCCAATCTGAGAGGTATATAGTGGTATCTCAGAGTTGTCTTGATTTGCATTTCTCTGATCAATAATGATTTGGAGCACCTTTTCATATGATTAGAAATAGTTTCAATTTTTTCAACTGAAAATTCAACTGTTCATATCCTTTGAGCATTTATCAATTGGAGAATGGCTTGATTTCTTATAAATTTGAGCCAATTCTTTATATATTTTGGAAATGAGGCCTTTAGCAGAACCTTTAAATGTAAAAATGTTTTCCCAGTTTATTGCTTCCCTTCTAATATTGTCTGCATTAGTTTTGTTTGTACAATTTTTTTAAACTTAATATAATCAAAATATTCTCTTTTGTGATCAATAATGATCTCTAGTTCCCCTTTGGTCACAAATTCCTTCCTCCTCCACAGGCTGAGAGGTAAACTATCCTATATTCTTTTAATTTATTTATAATCTCATTTTTTATGTCTAAATCATGAACTCTTTTCATCTTATCTTGGTATACAGTGTTAAGTGTGGGTCAATGCCTTAGTTTCTGGCATACTAATTTCCAATTTTCCCAGCAATTTTTGTCAAACAATGAGTTCTTATCCCAAAAGCTGGGGTCTTTAGGTTTGTCAAACACTAGATTATTAAAGTTATTGGCTGATTTTTCCTTTGAACCTAAGCTATTCCACTGATCAACTAGTCTATTTCTTAGCCAATACCAAAAGGTTTTGGTATCCACTACTTTATAATATAATTTTAAATCTGATACAGCTAGGCCACCTTCATTTGATTTTTTTTTTCATTAATTCCCTTGAAATTCTTGACCTTTTGTTTTTTCATATGAACTTTGTTGTTATATTTTCTAGGTCATTAAAATAGTTTCTTAGGAGTCTGATTGGTATATCACTAAATAAATAGATTAGTTTAGGTAGTATTGTCATCTTTATTACATTCGCTCACCCTATCCAAGAGTTACTTAGATCAGATTTAATTTGTGTAGAAAGTATTTTGTAGTTTTGCTCATAAAGTTTCTGATTTTCTCTTGGCAGATAGATTCCTAAATATTTTATACTATCAGTAGTTACTTTAAATGGAATTTCTCTTTGTAACTCTAACTGCTGGATTTTGTTAGTGATATATAAGAATGCTGATGACTTAATGTGAGTTTATTTTGTATCCTGCAACTTTGCTACAGGTGTGGGTTATTTCTGATAACTTTTTAGTAGAATCTCTGGGATTCTCTAAGTATACCATCATATCATCAGCAAAGAGTGATAATTTGGTTTCCTCATTGCCTACTCTAATTCCTTTAATCTCTTTCTCAACTCTTATTGCCAAAGCTAGCATTTCTAATACAATATTGAATAGTATTGGTGATAGTGGGCAACCTTGTTTCACTCCTGATCTTATTGGGAATTGTTACAGTTTGTCCTCATTACATATGATGCTTACTGATGGTTTTAAATAGATGCTACTGATTATTTTAAGGAAAGCTCTACTTATTCCTATATTCTCAAGTGTTTTATGCATCTATTGAAAGGATCATATGGTTTTTGCTAATTTGGTTATTAATATGTCCAATTATACTGATAGTTTTCCTAATATTGAACTAGCCCTGCATTCCTGGTATAAATCCTACTTGATCATGTTGTATTATCCTGGGGATGATTTTCTGCTTTTTGCTTTTATCTGATTTTAGCATCAATATTCATTAGGGAGATTGGTCTATAATTTTCTTTCTCTGTCTTCAACCTACCTGGTTTAGGTATCAGTACCATGTCTGTGTCATAAAAGGAATTTGGTAGGACTCCTTCATCCCTATTTTTTCACATAGTTTATACAGCATTGGGGCTAATTGTTCTTTGAATGTTTGGTAGAATTCACATGTAAATCCATATGGTCCTGGGGATTTTTTCTTAGGGAGTTGATTAATAGCTTGTTCTATTTCTTTTTCTGAAATGGGACTATTTAAAAAAATTGCTTCCTCCTCTGTTAATCTGGGAAGCCTATATTTTTGGAGGTAGTCATCCATTTCACTTAGGTTATCAAATTTATTGGCCTAAAGTTGGGCAAAGTAACTCCTTGTTATTTCTCTAATTTCATTTTCATTGGTGGAAAGTTCTCCCTTTTCATTTCTAAGACTACTAATTTGATTTTCCTCTCTCCTTTTTCTAATCAGATTTACCAAAGATTTATCAATTTTATTGTTTTTTCCATAAAACCAACTCTTAGTTTTATTTATTAGTTCAATAGTTTTTTTTTTACTTTTAATATTATTAATTTCTCCTTTTAATTTTAGAATTTCAAGTTTAGTATTTGATTGGGGATTTTTTAATTTGGTCTTTTTCTAGCTTTTTAAGTTGCAAGCCCAATTCATTGATCTTCTATTTCTCTATTTTATTTCAAGCAATCCTCTAAGGATATAAAATTTCCCCTTATTACTGCTTTGCTGCATCCCACAAATTTTGGTATGATATCTCATTGTTGTCATTATCTTGAGTGAAATTATTAATTGTGTCTATAATTTGCTGTTTCACCCAATCATTCTTTAAGATGAGATTATTTAATTTCCAATTACTTTTTGGTCTATTTACCCCTAACTTTTTGTTAAATGTAGTTTTTATTGCATCGTGATCTGAAAAGAAAGCATTTATTATTTCTGCTTTCCTGCATTTAAATTTGAGGTCTTATATCCTAATATATGGTCAATTTTTGTATAGGTTCCATGAACTGCTGAGAAGAAGTATATTCCTTTCTGTCTCCATTTAGTTTTCTCCAAAAATCTATCATATCTAATTTTTCTAATATTCTATTTACCTCTTTAATTTCTTTCTTATTTGTTTTGTGGTTTGATTTATCTAATTCTGAGAGTACAAGGTTGAGATCTCCCACTATTATAGTTTTGCTGTCTATTTCTTCTTGCAACTCTCTTAACTTCTCCTTTAGGAAGTTAGATGCTATACCACTTGGTGCATATATGTTTAATACTGATATTGCTTCATTGTCTATGCTACCATTTATCAAGATATAGTTTTCTTCCTTTTTTAATTAGATCAATTTTTGCTTTTGCTTGATCTGAGATAAGGATGGCTACCCTGCTTTTTTGGCTTCACCTGAAGCATAATAGATTCTGCTCCAGCCTTTTAGCTTTACTCTGTATGTATCACCCTGCTTTAAATGTGTTTCCTGTAAACAACATATTGTAGCATTCTGACTTTTGATCCCATCTGCTATCCACCTCCGCTTTATGGAAGAGTTTATCCCATTCACATTTATGGTTAAAATGACTAATTCTGTATTTTCTGCCATCTTATGATTTGCAGATTATGCTTTTCTTTTTCTTGCTTCTCCCTCCCCTCTTTCCCCCCAAGTCCCTTTCCCACTTTTAGACTTATAGGCCCCACTTGTATCATACCACTCAACCTCTTTAGGATCTTTTCCTCCCCGCTTTGAATCTCTTCCCCTTTCTTGTACCCTTCCCTTTTTACTCTTTTCCTTTTCCTTTTTTCTCTCCCCTTTTTTAATGAGGTGAGAGAAGACACTCTGTAAAACAAATATACCAATTATTCTTTGAGCCAACTCTGATGAGAGTGAAATTCACACAATGTTTCTCCCCCTCTCTAAATTCCCTCAGATATGATAGGTTTTCTTTGCCTCTTTGTGGGATGTAGTTTCCCTCTTTTTATCCCTCCTTTCCCCTTTTTCTGACACTATCCCCTTTCCATTTATACTTCCCTTTTTATGTTATATCAGTAAAATCAAATTATACAGATGGTCTTTATGTATATCCACAACAGAAATACAGTTCTCAAGAGTTTCTTTAACCTTTTCTGCTTCTCTTGAGTCCTATGCTTGGAGATCAATTTTTTTTGTTTAGTTCTGTTTTTTTCCTTAGACATAAATGGAATTCATCTGTTTCATTAAATGTCCATCTTCTTCCCTGGAAGAAAATGCTTGGCTTGTCTGGGTAGTTTATTCTTGGCTGCATTCCAAGTTCTTTTGCCTTTGGGACTATCAGATTCCAGGCTCATCGATCCTTTAATGTTGAGGCAGCCAGATCTTGGGTAATCCTTATTGTGGCACCTCAATATTTGAATTGTTTTTTTTTTTTTTCTGGCTACTCGTAATATTTTTTCCTTAATCTGATAGTTTGGCCGCAATATTCCTTGGAGTTTTTATTTTAGGGTCTTTTTCAGAAGGTGTTCGATGAATTCTTTCAATGCCTATTTTATCTTCTGATTCTATTACATCTGGACAGTTCTCTTTGATGATTTCCTGTAAAATGGTATCTAGGCTCTTTTTTTTTTCATCATAATTTTCGGGAAGTCCAATAATCCTCAGATTATTTCTCCTAGATTTATTTTCCAGATCTGTCATTTTTTCAAGTACATATTTGACTTTTTTTCTAATCTTTCATTTTTTTGGTTTTGCTTGACTGGTTCTTGCTGTCTCAATGAATCATTGGTTTCTATTTGTTCAGTTCTGATTTTTAATGTGTTATTTTCTTCATTAGCCTTTTTAACTTCTTTTTGTATATGTCTAATTGAGTTTTTAAATGAGTTGTTTTGCTCTATGGAATTTTTTTCCATTTCACTATTTTTTTTTTTTTTTTTTTTTAGTTATTTTCTTTTGCCAATTCACAAATCCTACTTTCTTGGGAATTCTTTATCTTTTCCAATTCACAAATCCTACTTTCCTGTGAATTTTTTAGTTAGTTATTTTCTTTTGCCAATTCACAAATTCTACTTTCTTGGGAATTCTTTATCTTTTCCAATTCACAAATTTTGTTTTTCCTGCAGTTCCTGGGAATTCTTTACCTTTTCCAATTCACATTTCAGGAAGTTGTTACTTTCTTGCATAGCTTCTCTTTCCTTTCCCCATTTTTCTTCTAGCTTTCTTTTGAGACTTTTAATGGTCTTTTCTAGGTGAGTATTATATGATGGGGGCCAGGTAACATTCCCCTTTGGGGTATTGTCTGGAGACTGTTTGCTTTTAATCTCCTCGGAGTTGCAAACTTGCTCTCTTTCTGTATAGAAGCTATTGATTGTCCTTTTGATTTTTTTTTTAAACTCATTTTTTAAAGCCTTTAGGTTCTGCCTTTATGGCAAGGAGGTTACCAGCTTCCTCAGCAAAGCAGGGATAAATGGGTTTCAAAGAGAAGCCAGGTATGGGAATGCTGTGGGAAAAAGTGTCCTCTCCCTCCCTCCCCCCACAAGAAGTGATTCATATCTGTTTAGCATAGCTGAACTGCAGAAGTACCCAGTGAACTTCCCCTCCCCACCCCATGTGGATTAGCAACTGCCCTGAGGCTAGATGCTGAGCAGTGAAAGTGTCACTACCCCAGACCAAAGCCTACCCTGGGGCGGTAGGTATTAGCAACTGACCAGGAAGTAGTCCCACACAGATTAGAAATGTCTCTGCCCCAGAAGCACAGTCACCCTGCAGAAGTTCTGTTGCCCTAGGCTGAGCCCACTGTGCAGATTAGAGGCTGCCCAGGGCTGTTCTCTTCTGCCATGCAGATTTGTAACTGCCCCGAGCAAGCCCATACTACGGAATGTGGCTGCAAAGCTGTGTTACAGTCTGTGCTGAGTTCCTCACTTCTGGTTTTGGGTGGGTGTAGCCAGATCCTGTTAAGTTCTGGCTTTTTTTAGGATACTTTCTGCCTTTGGATTTAATTTCTCTGCTAATCTGCTGTTTTGCCATCAAGGCAGAGCAATCAGCCTATGCCAGAGTCATCTCTGTAATTTTCTAACCACAGAGGCCACCTTCTTTCCCATCAGCTCTGTGTGCTAGCCTTTCCTACTTCCCTGCCTGCACTGATCTGTTCCTGCCCCTCAGGACACACCTTTACTGAAGATCTTCCAGATTATTTTCAGCTGGTGAGTTGTTGTACTTCTAATCCTTGTTGGTTTTACCAGTCAAGCGCTATTTTTGAGGTTGAATTTAATAATTGGTCGTGAGGTTATGAGAGGAGCTTAGAAAGTCACGTGTGCCTTCTCCGCTATGGCTCCACCCCATATTGTCTCACTGTTGTCATTCTCTTAATGAAATTATTAATTGTGTCTATGATTGTTTCACCCATTCATTATTTAGGCTGAGATTATTTAGTTTCTAATATTATTTTGTCTATTTTCCCCTAACTTTTTATTGAATGTGGTTTTTATTGCATTGTGATCTGAAAAGAATACATTTACTATTTCTGCCTTCCTGCATTTAATTTTGAGGTCTTTATGTCCTAATATATGGTCAGTTTTTGTATAGGTTCCATGAATTGCTGAGAAGAAAGTGTACTCTTTTCTGTCTCCATTCAGTTTTCTTCAAAGATCTGTCATACCTAACTTTTCTAGTATACCATTTACCTCTTTAACTTCTTTCTTATTTATGTTGAAGTTTGATTTATCTAGTTCTGGGAATGCAAGGTTGATATCTCCCACTATTGTAGTTTTGTTATCTATTTCTTCTTGCCGCCCTTAACTTCTCCTTTAGGAATTTAGATGCTATATCACTTGATGCATATATGTTTAATATTGATATTGCTTCATTATCTATGGTACCCATTAATATGATATAGTTTCCTTTTCTCTATTAATTAGATCAATTTTTGCTTTTGCTTGATCTGAGATAAGGATGGCTGCTTCTGCTTGTTTTGCTTCATGTGAAGTATAATTGATTTTGTTCCAACCTTTTACCTTCACTCTGTATTTATCACCCTGCTTTAAATGTGTTTCCTATAAACAACATATTGTAGGATTCTGGCTTTTAATCCACTCTCCCAACTAACTCTACTTTATGGGAGAGTTCCTCCCATTCACATTTAAAGTTAAAACTACTAATTCTGTATTTCCTGTCATCTTATTATTTATCCCCAGATTAAACTTTTTTCCTTCTTTTTCCCTTTACCCCCCTCCTCAGTATTAAACTTATGGGCACCACTTACCTCAAGCAGCCTTTCCCCTTTAGAATCCCTTCCCCTTAGAGTCCTTCCCCCCCTTTTTTAGTTTTCTCCTACTATTTCTGCATTTCCTTCTATTTAGCCTACCCCTTCCCTTTTCACTTTTCCCCTCCCACTTTTCAATAAAGTGAAAGAAGTTTGGTTTACAGAGAAACCAAATATGTTTAATATATTCTCTTTGAGCCAAATCCAAATGAGAGTAAGATTAATACAATGTTCATCTCCCTCCCTTCTTTCCCTCAGATACAATAGATTTCCTTTGCCTCTTCATGCAATGTAATTTCCCTCTTTTTACCTCCACTTTTCCCTTTTTCTGGTACAATCCCCTTTCCACCTCTTTTTATATTATAACAGTAAAATCAAATTATACATGTACTCTCTATGCGTATTCATAACAGAAATACAATTCTCAAGAGTTTTTTTTTTTTTTTTTTTTTTAATCTTTAATGCTTTTCTTGAATCTTATATTTGGAGGTCAAATTTTTTTTTAGCTCTGTTTTTTCCATCAAAAATAAATGGAATTCACCTATTTCACTGAATGGACCATCTTCTTCCCTGGAAGAAAATGCTCAGTTTAGCTGGGTAGTTTATTCGTGGCTGCATTCCAAATTCCTTTGCCTTTTGGAATATCAGATTCCAGTCTTTTTGATCCTTTAATTTGGAAGCTGCTAGATCCTGAGTAATCCTTATTGTGGCTCCTCAATATTTAATTTTTTTCTGGCTGTTTGTAATATTTTTTCCTTGGTCTGATAGTTCTGAAATTTAGCCACAATATTCCTTGGAGTTTTAATTTTGGGGTGACTTTCAGGAGGTATTTGGTAAATTCTTCCAATGGCTATTTTTCTTTCTGATTCTATGACATCTGGGCATTTGTCTTCTGTGGTTTCCTGAAAAATAGTTCTAGACTCTTTTTTTCATCATGATTTTCAAGGAGTCCAATAATCCTTAGATTATCTCTCTTAGGTCTGTTTCTAGGTCTGTCGTTTTTCCCAGCAGGTATTTAACATTTTTTCTATTTTTACCTTTTTTGTTTTTGTTTGACTGATTCTTGATGTCTCATTGAATCATTAATTTCCATTTGTTCAGTTCTGATTTTTAATGAATTATTTTCTTCATTTACTTTTTTTTTAAACTTCTTTTTGTATTTGTCCAATTGAGTTTTTAAATGAGTCGTTTTATTCTATGGGATATTTTTCCATTTCACAAATTTTTTTAAGGAGTTATTTTCTTTTTCCAATTCACAAATTCTGTTTTCCTGGGAGTGCTTTACCTTTTCCAGATCATATATTCTGTTTTTCAGGGTGTTGTTTTCTTTTTCAATATATCTTTTAATGAATTATAGGCCTTTTCAAAAACGTCTTGCAAAGTTTTCCTTTCCTTTCCCAATTTTTCTTCTAGTTTTCTTTTAAGATCCTTTTAAATTTCTTCTAGGAGAACCTTGTGTGGTAGGGACCAGTTATATCACCCTTTGGGGCTTCATCTGGAGATAATCTGCTTTTAGTCTCCTCAGGGTTTAAAATCTGTACTTCTCTTTCATTATAAAAGCTGTCTATCGTGAGAGCTCTCTTTGCTTTTTTAATTATTTATTTTTTTTAAAGTTGGGATCTGCTTTTAGGGCAAGAATGTTCCAAGCTCCCTCTACCTGGAAACAGCAATGGCTATGTTGGGATCGTGCTGAGTTACTCCCAGTGTTGGGTAGGTGTGGCTAGGTCCTGTTAGACTGCAGGGCTTCGGGGTACATTCTTTACCTTTTGTATTTGTGTTGGATGTTTTATAACTCCTCTGCTGATCTACTGGCTTGCAACAAGGACAGAGTAGCCAAAACTGTGGTAGAGTCCTCCTTGTAGATTCTCTCTCTGCCTGCACCTTGCCCCTGGTCTGCTGAGTCTGTGCTGGCCTCCATGCTTTGGCTCCTGTGCCTAGCCTTTTCCCATGCCTGTGCCTGATCAAAACAGACCTTTTCTGGTGTTCTTCAAAATTATCTTCTGCTGGTAATTTGCTGCACTCCCAATATTCTTGGATTCAACCAGTCCAGCACTATTTCAGAGGCTGAATTTCATAATTAGTGTGAGGGTAGTAGGAGAGCCCAGAAAAAAGCATGTCTCCTCTCCACCATTTTGGTTTCTCCCCTCCTGCAATTTCAAAAAAAATTATAATTTATCTTATTCTTATCTCAATTTTAGCTCTTGTTAGCTGGATATCAAAAAAGGAAGTTATTCTTACTTTAATCAAATATGAAATAGATAAAGCAACATTTCTCCAGATAATTTGATGTGGTATTCTGAAAAAAAAATTTTAATGACATTTTAGAAAATATAAGCATTTTAATTAAACATTAATTACATATTCCCTTTGATTAAGCCAGTACAGATTGTGGAAGCCACTTGTCAGTGAAAACTATTTGTCTCCTTCCTAGATTTCAATGGAGTTTCTTATTGTTCTAGATATTAACCAGTTTTGCTGATCTGATTCAGATTTTGTGTTGTTGATGACCAAGGAATTCTTTTTGGATCCTAACCTTCTTTTCTGCCCTTGAACTTTATTTACCATTGAGTGAAATGTATCTGCAACTTATAGTTTAAAATTTTTAAAACATATATTTAATGTGATTAACTATTTCCTAATTATATATAAAGAAATTAACATTAATTTTTAAATTTTTGAGTTCTAAATTTTCTACCTCCCTCCTGCCCATCTTCTACCCTTTAGAAGGCAAACAATATGAAGTCAATTATACATGAGAAGTAATATAAAACATTTCCATGTTAGTCTTGGTGCAAAAGAAAATGCACACACACACACACACACACACACACACACACACACACACACCCTCCTTCCCCAACACAAGAAAAACAAAATTAAAATCTATGCTCCAATGTGCACTCAGAGTTCATTTTTCTTTCTTGAGATGGACAGCAATTTTTATCATGAGTCCTTTGGAATTGTTTTGGATCATTTTCTTGATCAGAGTACTTTGTTTAATGTTCTCCTGGTTCTTCTCACTTCAATTTGTATCCCTTAACATAAGTTTTTCTGGATTTATATGTAAATCATCCTGCTTATCATTTTTTATGCACAATATTCTTTACTACATATCATATATTACAACTTATTCAGCTGTTTTCTAATTGATGAGCCTCTTCTCAATGTCCAATTTGTTGCTACTACAAAAAGGATTGCTATTAATATTTTTGTTCAAATAGATCTTTTTCCATTTTATTTGGGGAATCAGACCTAGTAGTGGTATTTCTGGGTCAGTGAATAAGCATAATTTTATAGCACTTTGGATATAGTTCCAAATTGTTCTCAATAATGATTAGATTAGTGTACAATTCCACCAACTTTCAACTTACATTAATGACCTTCAGTTCTCTGACAGTGATTCAATGATATCCCCCCAAGGACTTAATGAGATAAAGTCATTTTATTTCTCTAATTGACTTCCTTATCTATAAAATGAGTGAGTCAAAAAATTATTTATAAGGTACATTTTAGCTCTATATCTTAGTATTCAATATCCAGTTAAAGAACAGAAGTAGATTCTATGGGAAAGGATGTATTTGAGTTTTTGATAATGGAGTAAGTTTAAAACAAGCAGAGATGCAGAAAGAGAATTCCAAACAGAACATATAGCATGGAAAAAGGCAAAGAAGTACAAAAGTACATAGTGTCATCATTCAATGGTTAGTACTACAGTTTGCCCAGAGCATAGATTGGGTAATAGTTTAATTGGGTGAAAATTTAAAGTCAGACACTGAAAACACTAAGTGCAAGATATATAACCTTTATTTATAGGTAATGAGGAGCCATGAGAAATTTCTGAACAGTGAAATGATAGTTGAGCTATTATTATATGATTATATGTACTTATAATATTATTAATAGAAGTTTGTATCTAGAGTACAATTATATCACTCGATATTAATATATATATATGTTGAGAAAGAGAGAGAAAGAGAGAGAGAGAGAGAGAGAGAGAGAGAGAGAGAGAGAGAGAGAGAACAAAGGAGAATTTACAGAGATTGTCAGGGCTTCAAGCTTCCTTTCTTCTCCAATTCCCTCCATAACCCCTCTCCCCAAAAAAGACCATACCATATTGGAAGTATACAGCCTGTAGAATAGAAAGGGTTTTTTCTTCATCCAGGTAATCAGAAATCAAAATCATCAGTCTTTCTCATGAAAGACTGACAAAATAGAGAGTCATTAAGAAGCTCAGTTCTGTCAAACTCAGGCATTTTGACTCTAGAGCTAATTTGGAGAAGTAAATTCCAGAATCGATGAGACCTTAGCTATGCCAAGTTGATTACCTGGCTGGAAATGAAGAACTACTAAAATATGTTCCTTTCTGTAGGGCAACTAATCTAAGAAGGAAAGGACTGTCAGACAAAATATAGGGAATTTAGAAAGAGTTAGATCTGGTTCCCTTTGAATGTGTATTTTATTTTACTGAAAAAGCCTACATAACTATAACTTTTCCATTTGATCATAATTGAACAAGCCATCCTTCATCCTTCTATTTTTATTATGGTACGTATTCATAAGTTTTTTTTTTTTTTCAAGATGGATGGGCTAAAAGAAGGATGATGTGCTATTTCCGGGGGGGGGGGGGGGGAATATCTTGTCCATTGAATGGAAAGGGTGGCAAAGAGAAACCAGTGAGTGCACCATATAATGAGTATAGATGGTGGAAAAAAGGCAGTCAGAGATCATATTTGTAAAATACTTTAGAATTTGCAAAATGCTTCTTTCACAAGAGTGAGAGATAGTGAAAATTTTATTATATGCATTTTGTAGATGAAGAAAATGAAGGCCAAATGACTTGACTTCAGAAACAAAGCTTCTAAATATACAAGTCAGACTCTCTATTTCCCAATTCAATTAATTTGCTAGTCCCATTGATCTGGAGTGTGTGCATAAATTTAAAGCTGAATACAAAACTTACAAGTCATTTAGTTCAAATCTCCAATGTGACAGATTAGGAAACTGAGACCCAAGGTCAAACAACTAATAAGTGATAGAGTTCAGATCTCAGTCCTCTAATTCCAAATCTAGAACTCTTTTGGGAGTAACATTTTGTCTCCTGTATTACCATTCTAACTTTTGTAAAAGCAGTAAAGAAAGATTAGAGTGAGAACATATATTTATTTTTAGACTGGATCTGTGATTTGACACATAGGAAACTATCCAATGAGGAAACTCCCTTTTTACTAATAAAGATTTATACCTGTTTTACAATCTGTCATCTTAGAGAACTGTCTAAGTTACTGAGGATAGATGTTTTATTTGCTCAGGATCATAGAACCAATAGCTATCAAAGGCTCAACTTGAACAAAGGTTTTTCTGACTACCAGGCCTTAATCTCCGTTTATTATATCATTATGCATACTGCCTCGCATATGCCTCTGTCTCACTGTCTCCATCTATATCTCTCCCTTTCTTACTGTCTACCTGCATGTCTTTCTCTGTCTTTGTCCTTCTATTTCTCTCCTCTACTTTTCATTTCACAGCTCCCCTCCCCTCCAAAACAACAGCAAACCAAAGCCTTTCATATATTTAAGAATATTTTTATTTAATATATTTGGTTTTATACTTACAGAATTGCTAAGATCTAATGTTACTACTTTTGTAATATCCTCTTTTCTCTTCTGACATTGCTACTGCAGTGGTGCAAGTTACATTTCCTCAAACCTGGACTGTTACAATAAATTGCCAATTGGTCTCTCTCCCTCAAGTCTCTCCCTACTTGAGTTAATTCTCCAGTTAGCTGTCAAATTGTTCTTCTTTAAAGCCCAGGTCTGAGGATACCATCTCCCTTCTCAATTATCTACAGTGGCTGCCTGTTCTCCAGGATAAAAACCAAACTTTCTGTCTTGCCTTTAAAGTGCTTTATAACTTAGCTCTTTATTTTATAGTCTCCTCACACTTTATTCTCCTTTATATACTGTATGATTCATTAACACTGGCCTCTTTGGCTTCTCACATACTCCATTTCTCTGTGTCTCTGTCTCTGCCTCTGTCTCTCTGTCTCTGTTTCTGTCTCTCTCTGTCTCTCTCTCCCATAATTATGTATTTTTATGGGCTGTCCTTCTGGTCTGGAATTTTCCTGTTCATATTTTCTCCTCATCTCTTGCTCCTGTTTTCTCCATATACCTTTAAGTATTATATAAAATCTTACCTTCCACAAGAAGGTGATCCCCCTTTAACCTTTATCCAAAATGGTAATCTTTTCTGATTCCTCTTAATGTTGGTGCCTTGAATCTGAGATTGCATTTCAGGTACCCTGTACATATCTGTCTGCATATAATATGTGTATACACAAACACAATTATTTGTATGTAGAAGAAGTTTCTTGAAGAGGGACTGTTTTTGTCTTTCTTTTGTATTCTTAGCCCTTAGTTATACCTTGTACCTAGTGTTTTCTTAATAAGTATTTGTTGACTGTCAGAAAGAAAGCCCTTAGAGAATGTTGTTAAATTTTTCTACAAACCTTGGTCTTGTTCAGTGATTCTGTGAACTCTTATGATTTTATTCCCAATAGATTGAAGGTCAAAAAAGTCTTTATCTTCAGATACCAGGATCACTTTAGCTTTTAATCCCAGTTTAAGGACAGTCTTGGCTACATGAATCTAACTTCTTCTGAGGCAAAAAATTTGTTATGACATTCTCATTTATCCAAAGATATATAACTGCCAAATCTAATAATTATACACAGTCTAGTAAGGCAGAAAGAATAAGCCATTTTTACCAAAGACAATTTTAATTTTGTAAATATAAAGCAGGATTTGTTGAATAATATGTTGAAGATTTAAATGCCTTGTCGTTTGAAATACTTCTAGTTATGTTTTGGGGCAGCTACATATTTAGAGAAGCTACCCCATAGGTAGCTTCAGCCACAAAACTTTTTGGACATTATCTCCAAATTCAGAACTTTAGAAATCTTGATTCATGTTTTCCAAATCATTGTCGTTCAAATGATGACATTTGTCAATGTCATCATATTCAACAAAGATTGTGAACCTAAAATTTATATGGCATCTACTATATGAGAGGCAGGGTAACAAAGCAGATAAAGACTTGGAAATTTTGGGGAGTATGCAAAATGAAGTAAAGAGAATAATTAAGATCATATCACTGACTAAGAGAATGATAATGTTCTTAAAGGAAAAAAAAAGTTTAGGGGGAATAATTTTTGAAGTGAATGTGCAGAGAGAAAAAAATAATGAGTTCTTTTTAGATATATTGAACTTCAAATTCTAAGACATTCAAATATAAATGAAGTGCTACAAGAATTCAAGAGAGAGTTTAAGACTATATACATAGATTTTGGAGCCATATGTTGAAGGATGATGATTGAATATATAGAAACAGATGAGAGCAAAGAAGAAATTATATATATAGAGAGAAGAGGGTACAGGATAGAGTCTGAGGGACTCTATCTCATAGAAGAAGGAAAAAGATGTGTTACAAAAAAGAAACAAAGAAAGAAGTGGCCAGACAACTCAGACAAAAAAATGAATAGTCATAGGAGCTAAGGAGGCAGAGGATGCTCAATAGAATTAGGATAATAACCACACCAACACCCATAAAATTAAAAGATAATAACATTAAGCAAAAAACAAAAGATTTAGCAGATAAGTCAAAACTAAGGAAATTTTCCTCTGATGGGGATTTAAACTAGATTGACAGGGACTAATAAATAAAGAAGTAAAGGCAAGTTAGGAGGTCCTGAGTTCAAATCTGCTGATCTCAGACACTTAATACTTCCTAGATGTGTGACCCTGGGCAAGTCACTTAACCCCAACTGCTTCAGCAAAAACAAACAAATAAATTTTAAAAAAAAAAGAACTATAAGGGGAAATGGAAAAGAAATATAGAACATTTGCTTCAGGAGGAGTGGCTAAATATAAATAGCTATTTTAAGCATATATTTTATTTACACTTTTGTCTTTATATAATTTTCTCTATATTGGATCCTTTTTGTTGACAAAGAAACATAATTAAAAGCATATGATACAAAGATGTATCTAAAAATGCACAGCACATTCTGCCCTATTAGTTTCATAAAGGAGCAAGAAGAAAAAAGAGAAGGGCAGGGAGGATGAGGAATATGAAAAGGAGGAATAGGAAGAGGAAAAGGAGGGAAGAGGAGAAAGAGATGATGATGGAAGAAAGAAAAAAATCAAGCAAGCAAGGAAGGAAGGAACGAAGAAAGGTAGAAAGAAGGAGAAAAGGAAAGATAGAAAGAACAAAATAATTTTTTCCTAGGAAGCTAGAATAAATTAGAAGGGGGTGGCAAAATATAGAATAGATTTTGAGATGTAGAAGAGTTGAAAGGAGAGGTCTTATGATATGTAGAATAGAGAAAAGGAAACAAGGTCATCTGCTTGAGAGACATAAGTTAGGATGATTTGGAAGGCTTTAGGAGGAAAGAAAAGTCTTCAAACAATTAGAAGTAATGCAACAGAGTCGGTTTGTGATTAATGAGTCTTACTATGTAGAAGTGAAGGGCCAATAAGTTTATACTTTAGATAACTTCCTTCAATGGATACTAGCAACTCAGGAATAAGAAAAAATTGTAAAGATATCATATTGGACAATGGATTAGGATATTCAAGGGTATAAGATCATGTGTGGTTGAACTGATTAAATATAGGTTAAAGATTATAAATGGGGAAAAGTAAAGGCAGAGCTGGTGTGGCAGACTAGGATTAGTGGGGAAAAGGGAATACTGGGATTAGAAATTGCATTTGAAGGTAAAGAAAAGTTTTAATAGTGAAATAGAAGAAAGTGAAAAGAACGATTGTGGTCAGAGTATAATTTTTAAAGTTCAAACTCAAAAAGATGTACTGAGTATGGGGTACAGAGTATGAAAACCCCACTCCTAAAATACATTCTAATTAACAATTACTATACTGAACATTGTCCAACATGGGGCAGAATGGCATCAAGAATCCCCATTCTGTTTCACCTCCATGCACAATCTATTAATATGATTTAAAAGTATTTTTCCCTACTAACTCTTCTTTCCTAGATTCTAAAACCCAGGTTCAAACAAGGAGTACAGAGTGACTCTGCCTTCTACCTAGACCAGATGACCACATTATCTTTTCTAAAGTAATATTGTTAGAGCTAAGTTAAAGTAACAAAATATAAATTAGTGTGATTTTCAAAGAAAATTATACAAAAGCTTTTGTTAGGAAACCTATTTTCAAATTATTACTCTTATAAAAATGCTTTGAATTTTAGGTTAAGATTAAATATTTTTAATTTGTGTCTTTTATATCTATATTAATAAAAGTTGGAAGATTTCTACATGCCTTTATTTCCTTTCTCTCACTTACATATATTCCTTTTTTCTGCTTTGCCCTTTATTGCTTAATTCAGAGTGAGACTGAAGTGCTGAAATGTTGGGGGAAGGGAGAAAAGGAAGAAAAAGACATTTCCTGCTTGGCAAGAAGCAGGAAATACCAGAAATCTCATCCAAAATATTTTTTCCCATTGGTTTCTATTCCACTGTAGATATTATTTTCATTTTCATTAAAAAAAGACTTTGTTCCAGAATCTTGAATTTAGTACAGTTTTTATTTTTTGAAAAATCAATATAATCTTGGCTAAAATAATGGTATCTTTGACAAAAAGCCCTGGATCATCATTTGGGCATCAGGGTTCAGGAGAAGAAGGAATTTTTAGATGGTACTAGAGTAGAAATATAAGGAATTTTTTGAATGGTCCCCACTCTAGTGATGCCTGAAATTTCACTATCCTAGATTAATCTCATCACATTAAACATTATTCTCTCATGCTTTCTTCTTTTAAAAACAGAGGGGGAGGAGACTTCTAGGAAGAGTAAGAAAACCAGAGTGTAATGAGTTTCACATTTTCCTTACCATTGACAAGAGGCATAAAAACTGCAGCTATTAAAAAAAAAAAAGGATTTCCCTAAGGAACTGATAAGAAAGGAGAATGAATAGGTGAAAGGGATTCAAAGAGAATATATGATTCTCAAAGATGAATGTTACAGACTTTTTGATTTTTGTACTGTAATGGCTTTAGGATTAAGTCAAGTTTAAAATGTCATCTATTGATGACATTTTGAAAGTTTACAAACTAGTTTTGTCAGATCAAGGCCAAAAACTAATTTTTTCAAGGTCTACACTAATGGAAGAAAGGGGATTTGAATTAAAATATATTTCCAGATTTAATGTTCCAATACATTTTACATGATGATGATGATTGGAATGTAAAGAGACAGAAAACCATATTATAAGAGGATCAATTGAAAGAACTGGAATGTTTAAGATTATATCTTTAGAAGTGGGAGATAAAAAACAAATCAGGGTTTTAGAGATTGTTTTGTTGGTTGTTGATTTAATAATATGATGGAGAAAATGTTAACAGTGCAGAATGTACTTGAATGCATTATCAAGTTTATTTTGTTTCCCCCCCCCCCCCAGAGAGCTGTTTGTTAAATATCTATCAGTGTATCTCTACCTGTGTTCAAACATTTGAAAGAGTATGATGTAGAAAGAAGAATAAGCTAATTTCTCTTGGTTCAAGTAGCTAGAAGTAGAAAGTGGTAAAAATGACAGATTTGGAAAAAAAATCTTAATTAAAGTTACATAAAAATAGCATGGTTTTACTCAACAAACTGAGAATTCCTTGTCAGTGGAACAATTTAAGGAAATCCTACATGACTCCTTTTTGGTATAATAGAGGTAGAATTGTTCAAGAAGACCCCTCTCTATCAATGGTATATATTTCTCAAGCATTTTCCTATTGATTTTCTTAAAGCTTTTTCTTAAGGTTTTAGAAAATAACATTAGGATAATTGACTTTGATCGTGTGTGACATATCCATTAAAATGAAAGATCCCCCTTTTTTTTTCTGTGAGGGAATAGAAGACCACTGGCTAAGCTGGAGAAATGGCATAAAGATTTCCACTTATATAAAAAACAAATCAAAATGTTCATAGCTGTAGTTTTTTAATTTTTAATTTTTTAGCCTTTTACTCTACAATCCCTGATACATTAAATTTCCTTTCTAATTTCTTAGATTTCTTGACTGGATTTTTCTCAGCCTCATGGGCTTCTTATGTACAACAGAGAAGTCAGTGTCATAGATGTAGCATCACAGAAGAGTTCAAATTATTTTATTTCTAATAAGAAGTAGTTCTTTGTACTGGTTATTCTAGGATCTCAATGTCTTGTAAAATCTTGTCCAGACCTTAATATATACGCTCTGAATAGTAATGAGCATTCATCTCTTTTATTGGTCAGCTTTCTTTTGTATGCAGCACAAACTAGGCATACCATTTGGTGGACCTTGCCACTTTCAACTCTTAAAAAATTGCATTTCCCCCCTAAAAGAACAAATGAAATACTTGGGGAAGACAAACTGCTATGTCCTCCAAATACAGACAGCTCAGGGAATGAAAATGTCAGTGAAAGTTCCCAGTATTCTTAGGTACACGGCACATAAACACACATATTTTGATTTTTCTTATGTGCTTTCATTGTTATAATCTTTCACCTACTTTTTCTTCTCTAGATTCTAATTTGCAATGTGAAAACTAGTTTTCAATTACTGTGATGATTGCTTCTCATCATAAACAATCCAAATCAATAAGGGCTATTTTGCTAAGGCCTGCACAATCCCTAGGCCAGATTCATTAATAGAAAGTCATCTGCTTCTCCTTTAAAGAAATGGGGTTCCATCCAGTTAAATTCAAGCATATTTCAATCTGCTGGAGATGTTAATATATATTATTAACATATGATCAGATGGAAAATGAATGTATAATACATAATGATATCCCATGAAAAATTTCCAGTATCAATTTTTTTTTACTCATATACATCAGTGCTTTTTTTCCCCTTTTAAGTGCAGGTCAGCTTATGGATATATATTAACATCCCTCATAAAGTAAACCTCAACATTTATACATATATCTACACACGCACACATGCATACACACACAAATAAATAGACACACACATAAGTGTGTGTCTGTATTATGTAAGAGAGTTATTCTTACAAATAAATTTGCTGTTTATATTATTTACTTTTCACTTAGAGATGGAATAATTAATGGAGGTTGAAATGGAAGAAGCCTTGTTGCTTAGCTCCACTCTTGCCAGGGCTTCTGCCCAAAATGGAACTATAATGAGGAACAGATTTAAAAAGGGAAAAGTACCAGATTACAGCACTGGTAGATTTCTTATACTAGAAATTATTAAGCTTATTTTTTTGTCATAGATCCCTTTGGCAGTCTGGTGGGCCTCCTTCTTTGAACAACATTTTTAAGTGCATAAAACACACAGGATTTAACTCCAGATTGTAGAGCCCTTGCTATTGATGCTTGATAACATTTCCACTAAATTTCAGGGGACAGAGAAAAATATTAACCTTTTTTTTTGAGAAGTGTGAATTAGTGCTTATGATTAGTTAGATGTACTTAATTTTAATTATTTTGAAACTGAATTTCAAGGCTAAATATATTGAGAGATAACAATATTTATATCCATTTCTATATCTAACTCTGTCTCTCTATTTATATCTACCCCTTTCTTTTCTCTTTTCTGTCTTCCCCTTTTTCCTCTTTTCAATTTTTCCTCTTCCTTCTCTTCTTCTTTCTTTTTCTTGTCCTTGTTCTTGTCTTTGACCTTGCCCTTGCCCTTGTTCTTGTCTTCATCCTTATCCTCCTTCTCCTTCTCCCTTTTCCTCCTCTTCCTCTTTCTTTTCCTCTTCTCCTCCTCCTTCTTTTTCTCCTCCTCCTTCTCCTTGTTGTTGTTGTTGTTCTTCTTCTTCTTCTCCTCCTTTTCCTCCTCCTCTTCCTCTTCTTTCTTTTAATCTTCCTCTTCCTCCTTCTCCTCTTCCTCCTCCTCCATCTTCTTCTTCTTCTTCTTCTCTTCTTTGTCTTCTTTCTTCTTTTAGGATTAAAAGATCTAAAACTCTTACTTATCAATTGTTTTAAGGAAAGAAGATTGAGGACTATAGGACAACTGGGGTGGGACAGAAACTATAGAAGAGATCAGAAAAGACTTAGATCAACTTGACTGAATACAAAATTTATGCAAATGAGGAAATTCTGTTAAAGAGCAGAGAAAGACAGGCAGAGCTTGATGGCATAAGTCCTATGTCATGCTCACTCATGAAAGAAATAGTTTGGGCTCCAGTGCAAGGTTGGTGTTGTTCAAGCAGACTTAATGTTGATAGATTTTAATCTATCAGTTTCAGAATATTGATATTATGGAGGGATTACTTATTCATTAATTTGCAAAATTAATCAATAAGCAATCAATGTTTTAAGTTCTATGCTAGATGGTAGAGATATGAGAAAAAATTGATATAGTCTTTGACTTCAATAAGCTTGATGCATACACATGTAGTAATACTTAAACTATTTAAAAATAAGTAAATAAAAAAAAATTCACAAAATAAGCAATGGCAGGTGAATGTCTATATAATAGAAGTCTATGTCCAAAGGAGTGGTAGTAGTAAAATGATAGATAACCCTCAAGAAGGAAAAAGTTCTAATCTAGGATGAGACCATTTAATTTGTCTGGAAGCCAAGAATAGTAAATCAGAAGAGCCATTTATAGAGCAATTATTGGATTGTGTTTGGTTTGCCTCGATTACAACATCATTCTCCCTTATTGGGTAGAGAGTAGTATAGTTTTTTTAAAGTAGAAACCTTCAAGGGAGGTCTTGGGGATGTTCCAACAACCTCCTTCAGACTTTGTTATCCCAATTAAGGAACAGGATGTTACTATAATCAAGGAGGCAGGTCGCTGAGTGGTAGAGGCAGGAAGGCAGTTGCTACTGCCAATATCTCTAATGAGGGCAAAGAGACTAACCTTTCTCCCACTCTGAGGCTGCCAGAAGGCAATGAATAAAAGTGAGAATAGCCACAACCTTTCGGCTAGTGTTCCTAACTTGGACCATTATCCTGTGGTTTAAGGTCTGAGTATTTTGACAAGAAAGAGAGAAGTGAGGTCTCTGCAACATCTCAGTGAGGGTCCTAGATACATTTCTGCAGGTTTTTTAATTTTATTTTCTTCTGTTTCATTTCTCTTGGAAAATTCTTATGTACTATGTTGCATGAGCCCTGTGTTATTGAGTACAAAGAATATCAAACGTTTGTGCATTAATAGTACTGTGTCATAGTTAGTAATAACTACATCCTAGACAAAATCTATTGATTCCTTTCTATTAGTTAGGTATATTTATGTAAGCTGTTATAGATTGATGACACAAAAGGTAAAGAAATACTTCAATTTTAGAAAACTACAGAAGGCTAGTAAGGGTGGGCCAGCTTTCAATGCACTAAGATTATGATTGCCCATGACATCACTTTCCTTCAGCTGGATTCATATGTTAAATGAACATGAGAAGCAAATTTCACTAGTGACTATTTAATAAAATCTTTGGAAGAGGCTTCATTATCACCATTAGGGGTTCTATTTCTATTATCTAAAAAGGAAGGAGAAGACTTACACTACTGCATCAACTACCAGGGGTTCAATAAAACAACAGCCCAGAATCATTAACATCTGCTTCAGACATCTTGGGAAGGGTCCAGGAACACACATTTATATTGAATTGGATTTGTGATGAGTCTAAAAGCTTGTAAAAAATCAGGAGTGAGAATAAGTTGAAGGCAACTTTCAGTACTGAATATGGAGATTGTAAGAAAATATATTATCATAACCCAGTTTTTACTTTTGGACTGGCCAGTGCTATTGTTACATATGTTAACATTGAATTAAAACTCTAATCACCAATATTCTTGGTAAATCTACCACTGCACACCTAGATAACCTGAACAAGAAGATATGTCCCAGATACACAATGGTTTAAACATTGAATGGTTGATTCATCTTCTACTGCAAATTAGAAACAAGAGAAAAAAACATTTTCTATTAGTCAAAGTGAAACTTCTGGAATTAATATGAGAACTAATAGTTATTTACAATTTCATTTATCATCTTAGACAATATAAAAACACTCTGGGTTTGTATGTAAACCTCTGTGGTGAAAGAGAGGAGGAATTTCATTTGTGTGTGTGAGCCTAGCTATCATTTCTCTAGAAAAGATAGTCAGAACCATATTTGGAATGTTTTTTGCTTCAATTGAGAAGTTATCTTGGTCACTGCTTATGAAATTATGGTACCTGGAAAATATGTTTAGATTATAGAAAGAGCTGAATGAGAGAGGAATCTTCCAAATTCATCTAAGATTCACCTTTAAATGTACAACTTGAGTTTAAGACATAACTAGAGAAATAGTTTAATTCAATCAAATGACTTTTTAAAAAATGAAATCACATGAAAAGAAATTTATTTTAAAAAATAACTATTTACCCCCATCTCAAGCCAGAAAATACTTGTTAATAGCTAATGTTTGATTCCATGTTGGCAAAATGAAATGTGTTCAGAAAAGTTATAAAGAATGTAGTGGATTCTACATACATAATATATGTAGCCCAATTTGGAACAATTTAATTTTGTTTAATCTTTTGGAGATTTCTATTGGTCTTAGATATTATTTTCTGTTTAAGATGATGCCAATAAAAGTGCTAGCAGCATTCATGGTGAAAATGTTGATCATCCATGGTCAAAGAATCAGTCTGATTTAAAAATTATATTTGACAAATTACTGTATTCAAGGAAGAAATTTTTTTATTAACTGGAAAAAAAGTAGAAACAAAAAAATTGGAAAATTAGAATAATTCAAATGTGAGATGGCCAAATATTGCTCAAATTGTTGATACCACTATGTGTATATATATGTATATATGTGTGTATGTATGTGTTCATATATATATACATATACATATAGAGATTTCATGTATCCAGGATGTTGGAGAAGAACAACAGGAGGGTTTTGAGCTGGGTTTTATGTTTGTTTTGTTTTGTTTTTAGCAGAAATGGTTTTCTGGACATGGACAAAATAAATTTTCTTTTCTATCAGTTTGAAAATTCTGTGAGTCACACTCAATTACTATCCTCTTCTCTATTTGGACCAGGTCAGTCTACCATATTTTTCTTTCTAATATACCTTGTGATTAATCCATATAGAGCTTATAGGAAAATAAAAGTCTGCAATCTTTTTTTTGAATGAATTCTTATTAATTTACATCTTTCCCATCCTATACTTCTGAAATATATTTTTGGACCTAATGCATTTCACATTTATTCCAATTAAACTTCATCTTATTGGATTTAATTTATTTATTTTAGCCTATTTCTATTTTTAGAACCATAATATATAAATTATCTTTTCTAAAGTTTTAGATATGCAACATATTCTTGACATTATTCATTTCTCACACAGAAGTTCTACTAGAATGTTTTATTGTAGTATGGTAGTAACTATGTATTACTGAAGGGTTTTCCAGTGGAGCACATGGATTGGCAGGTTCTTCTATACTGTAAAAACTACTGTCCTGGTGACAGACAGTGTCTTCTGCTTAAGTATCATTCTAGATAAATACAGAGAGTCCCACCATCTATAGGAGTGCCATTAAATAATAAATTTCCTGGCCATAGAAATTCATGAAATTAAAAAGAATTCACAATGGTCCTCCAGAATTGTTTCTGTGGTGATGGCATCAGAGTTATAGAAAAAGACACAGAGAAGACTAAGATAAATAATTTTCAAATCATCATTGTTGATTTTCTAAACAAAAAATATAGACTCACGTATTGAAAACTGATTAACACTTAGCAATCACGAGACCCCCAATCCTCTTTTTTATGGAAGAGGTAACTGTGATCAAACAATATTAAGTGAAGTGTCCAAGGTCAAACAAATGGCAAAGCTTTGATTTAAATCATCTTCCCCAGTTTCCAAATCTCGTATTCCTTACTCACTCATTATTCCATATGATGCTTTTTTGAGAATATAATTCTAGGAAGTTCCCCAGATATAAAGGGTAGATAGAAGACTTCTATCTCTTTAAAAAAATCCTTTGTTGCTAAATAATGATAGCAATAGTTGGACTATTTGTACTGTTTTTACTGAAAGATTATTTCTGCAAATGATGAAGGTGAAACTGTTACTGTCTTTTGATTTGCTTTCATTATGACAGGCATGAGATCAGATATTCAATATGATGTAATTATTAATGATAAATAAAGTTAAATCTCATTTCTAGATAGTTTGTTCTATATCAAAATTACAAGCCAAATGCTAATGCTACAAATAAGGAAATGTGATTTAACTTTATTTATCCTTGATATCGAAAGCATGTTGAATATCTGATTTCATGCCTGTCATATAGATATAGATTAAATATAAATACATTAATAGATAGATAATAGGTAGGTAGGCAGGTAAGTCTGTCAGTGTATCAGTCATTGGTCTGTTGGTTGGTAGATAGATAGATATTATTAGGTAACTGAGTGATGTAGTTGATAAGAATATGGGGCTTTGAGATGGGAAGATGTGAGTTTGAATCTTGCCTCAGATATTTACAAACTATAAGACTATGGACATATCATTTATTCTCCTAATGTGTCAATTCCTTTGTCTGTAAAATGTGAGTTTTAATCACACTTAACTCCCAGAATTGTGAGGATGAAACTAGATGTTTTTAAAAGTATTTTGCAAACATTAAAATATTATATAAATGCTAATTGTTTTATTACTGGAGGAACTCAATTATATCAAGTTTGGCATTCAATGTTATAAAAGAACGTGCAAAATAGGGAAATTGGTAGTTTATGTAGAGAATGGAATAATAAACATGGCATTTTTTACATTTATTAATTATGTGACCCTGTGTAACTCACTTAACCTCTGCTTCATTTTCTTCATTTGTAAAATGGAGCTAATAATTGTATCTCTTTCCCAGATTGTTATGGAGCTCAAATGTCATCTGGCCCAGAACAAGCAGCATTTAAAAGTTAGCTAATAATATTATTAATAATAATAGAGACACTTTTATGATTGCAAAGGACCAGAAACAAACAGATTTTCATTAATTGAGGTATGGCTAAAAATCAATAAATATAGAGGAACAAAAAGGACTTTCACAAACTGAAATAAAATGAAGGAAAAAGAAACAAAAAAGAAATACACAATAATGGTTACAACAATGTAAGTGGAAAGAACAACATTGAAGGAATAATTTAAAGTGCATATTGTAGGATTACAAAAACAATAATTACAATGATTTGAAAAAATACCTATTTATACTCCTCTGCAGAGGTAGGCACACCATAGGTGTGGAAAATCACATAGATTTTTAGATTTTTTTCAATGTATTGATTAATTTTGCTATCTTTTCCTTGGTAGTTCTTCTTTTTCTTAAAACATAATTTTTGTTATATAGCCTGGCTCTCTGGAGAAGACTCATGGAAGAGATAATGGGAGAAATTTAGCCAATGTAAAAGATATCAATAAAAATATATTTTTTAAAGTACCACTTCATTTGCAAAATTTAATGGAAGGTGATGGAAATTGTTAACTTCAAAGTTCTAAAAAACAGTAATACACTAACAGAAAAATATTAATGTGGAAAGAGTATGGTGTGTTGTGAGATCCAATGAAGTCAGATTTTTTTCAAAGCATTTAAAGCTGAAATTGTAATGATGACAGTATAAAGGTGAAAATTAGAGAAGCTCTCTCAATACTTCTGTTTCAAATTAGCTTTGCCGACACCATTCATGGAGCTACTAAATTTGGACTTTAACAACTATGGAAGAAAAAAATAGAAAAACATCATTTGATTTAATAGAGCAAAAGGCCACTTTTAAGGTTTTTCAGTAACAAAGTAATCCTAACAACTATTTTGAGATTATTAAAGATATTTTGAAAGATGCAAGTAGAATAATGTTGGCTGATTATACTCTAATATTAAAGAAATCATAGATGAGAGAAACACATTCAATAAAGATTGTTACTATAATTGGCAAAGGGATTTTCAATAAGAGATGATGTCTTCCAGAGAGTCCTGTTTGTAAATAACATTTTGCAGATCATATCAGACTTTGAAACATTGCAAAAACTTTTAAATCAGATCCACGATTATTAACAATAACTTGCAATAATAATAGTCATAAAATTTTATGAAAAATGGCTATTATTGCACATGACAAATTATTGTCCTTGACCCAGTCTATTATTTATTAAGTTTGACCCATGAGTAAAGATGATTTTTGTGGTGGCCATAGTTTGCCAACCTTTGATTTAGACTTTTACATCTAGATTGGTGGGCAACTAAGACCTACTACATCAAATAATTGACCAATCAATAAATATTTCTCAAATATGTTCTACATGCCAAGCATTCTGGTAGGTGCTAGAGATACAAATACAAAAACAAGATAGTTAATTCTCTAATGAAGCTTATATAACTATTTGTATTATATATCTTGGACAAACACTTCTTCAGCCCAGAAGGAACTCTGGTTTGATCAATGCCTGGTTTGACTCCCCATCTCCCCTAAGGGGAAGTCAGGAGATGGTGACAACCTGTATTGTGATTGAAGCAGACTGATACCAGGTAGAAGAGTGATACCAGATGGAAGAGTGATACCAGGTGGCAAGTTAGTTATGTAGTCCCATGTGCGCCATATATACTTGGTGCATGGCCAGTGTTATTTTTTGTTACAAAAGGGTATGAGGGGATAAAAAGGGAAAAGCCCTTAAAATAAATGGACTCCATTTTTCCACCATCCTCAAGAGTCCTGCCTCATCACTTCTCCACTAAGATGGTATATTTTAAACACCCCAGCCTGTAGGCTCTAGAAAGCAGGACACAACAGTTGCAGATTATAGAATATCATAGGCTCTGTAGAGTTTAAGATATGATAAAGCCAAAATTTATTGAAGAGAGATGTGATGGGGGGCACAAGTAGAATAAAAATGGTACCAGTCAAGAATTATAAAGAAGTGACCAAAAAAATGCCATCATAGAGGACTAGGACTAGTTACCAAATTAGCTACAAAGGGCCTATGAAGGAAAATTATATCTGCATCCAAAGGAAAAAAAAAAAACCTTATAAGCACATACATATATAAAGATATTTGTGTCTAATGATAAGGGGAGCAAGAAGAAAAAAGAAAAAAAGAAGAAAAGTTGCTTGATAACTTTATTTTATATTTAGAAGGAATAGCAAGTTGTACACAATAGATTTTCAACTTTATGGACAATTATATTTTCCCCCATTCTACTTTATTATAGAAGTGGCTATTTTATTTCTTATGTTCAGAATAAAATAAATTAAATTAAAAAGAATAAAGAGCAAAAGCTAACTGAGAAATGGTCCATATACAGTACTATTGCCATCCACACCATATTAAGTGAGCTAAAAGAAATCCATTAGCACATTGGGTGAAATTTCTGTGAATCACTTCTGAGAGGATATTAAGTCACATGGGAAAAGAAGTCATGAAAAGGTTATGATCTACATTTTTGCAGGAACCAGTGATACTGAGAATGTTTCAAATTCAATGAATTCCTGGCCTTTCCTTCAGATCAAAAGATCTATACATTATATAAAATTAAGCAATGTTGCTTATTTTCTTTTTTCCCACTCTTTGCTCTGTGTGCATGGGACTATGACTTCATTTAAGTAGTTCCATCTGCTATATAAAGGAATGAAAAGTTAAGGAAGTAAATTGCATGCTTTCTTCATCATCCAGACCATGTTTCCCTAGAGAACTTGAAGACTGATATGCCTGGGAAGAGTTTATAGCCTTCTACACTTTGAAAATAATCATCTCTTCTCACAGAATTAGTCTTTTTGGAAAAGACAGATGGAGCCAGGGCCTCTACTTGAAAAAAGCATCTAATATATATGTTTCTTTAGTCTGGCTGACAAAGATCTCTATCTGTTGGAACCTTATTGCAAATACATCCCATCATGTATAAAGAGAATGTTAATTACAAGACAACAGCAAAAAGATCTTATATTGGCTTCTCTGCATTAGACCCTGAAGAACAATAATATATGTGTAACTCTTGAGGTCCCAAGAAAACATTTCTCTGTTTTCTTTAAAAAAATATCTCAAACATACATGCACAGAAGTCTCTCTCCTTTGGTGGTCCTCTTGCAATGCATTTGCTATTGGAATAATATTTACCTCCATTCCTAAGAACCATTTTCACAACATTTGACTTGCCTAAATCACTCCTAAACATCTGGATGAAGAGCAATCTCAATCAGTCATGCAGATGCACTGTGTACATGATATAAACATCAGGATATTTTCTCAGCATATCAACTTATGGTCAGTAACCTTTTAGCTTCTTTACCCAACAGGAATATGGGAAATAGCTGTGGTTTTCATCAGTGGATTTGAAATATTATGATGAAAGACAAAAGAAATGTAATGAAAATGACGGAAAATGAAAAGAAGTCTTTGAGGAAGATATAGGAGATAGAAAAAGAGAGAAGAGAGAAAGGAAAGATGGTAGCTGGACTCAAATATGGTATAGGGTTACCAAATATTTTTGAGGGGGATCATTCTCTATCAAATGATAAGATCCCTGAAACAACTTTAGATTTTTTTTTTTGGAAGTAGAAAATAGTTCTATTTTTGTCAAGCCATTATTAAAACATTTCCCAAATTGCCCCCCAAATGTGTTACTTTAAAAATATATATGAATCTATGATTGATGCTTACATTATATGCAATAGCTCAATTCCAAAGGTATCCCAAATGCTAAGTTTTATACTATAAAACTGCCCACTATAAATTTACCTGGTATAATAATTATGAGAAATAGATAGACAATGGAATGGTACTAGTTAGACCATGCTCCCATGTATCAGAGTCATAATTATGTGGACCTTTGCTCCAGAGTCCTAGATTTGGTGGGCAATGGAAGCACTTGTGGTCCTTTAACAAAAGGGTAAAAAGAAGCAACTTAATACAGAAGTACCCATATAATTAGTTAAAATAGGAAGGTTCTAGAAGGAAGAAGATTCTAGTTGACTTTTGCCATGTTGTTGCTCTGCCCTGCTCTATCTCCTTTCTCTCCACAATAAGCTCACTATTGATGGCATAGAGACATCCTTACCATCAACAGGATGCAGTATCTTGTGGTTTTTTTTTTGTTGTTGTTGTTGTTGTTTGTTTGTTGTTTTTTTTTTTTTTTGAAAGCTTCCTATCCTTATATAAATTTAGTCTATAGAATTATCTCTCCTTTTCCTGAATCTTTTCTGAACCTTTCTGAACCTATTCTCAAATTTAGTGTCAGACTATGTTTAGCTTTTCTTTTCTCTATCACCAGTTTTAATATGGAGTGCTCATTTCTCTCCAAGGTACTCGTTATTTTGATTCCAACAACCACTTCTTCTTTGTTGGAGAGAATCATGTCCATCATTCAATTTCCCCTTGATTGTCTTTCTATCTTTTAGAGGGTAAAATTACCATGAAGATGAATCCCGAACCTACCAGGTGTTTGTTTTGACAGAGATAGCTCAAGCAAATATCCAGAAAATTGAAAAATTGATCATTTTATTGTTAATAAATTCTTTTATTTCTTCTTTATGTCTGAGTGATCTGTAGTACATTCCAGTGACAGTATTGCTTCTGTTTCAATGCCCACTTATTTATTTCTAAATGTTATTTAGTTCTTTAGTAGTTTAGTCTTTAGCTCCTGGATTTTTTCATAGAATTATGTATTTTATCCTCTCCCACACCCTCCTCTTTCCTTCCCCTAACTCTCTAATTTCTTTTGAATAGAGTCCAGGTTTTCATTTTGTAAATAATTGTTCTATTTCTTTTAGTTTAATTTCTTTTGCTTAAGTTTTTTTTTTTTTTCATTTGATAGACAATAGTGCAAAAAACTCTTCCTTTGTTTTCAATTTGGTCTTCAATTTCTTGGTTAAAATTTGATAATTTTTATCTCTGTTTTGAAAATACAGTAAAACCATCATCAAATTTGTAAGGTTGATTCTAGGAAGAACAATTAGATCATCAAAATTTTTTCAATCACATTCTCAACATTCTCAACACCAAGCTAGACACTTCTTCCCAGGATAGAATTGTAGATTTTAATCTGTAAATATCCTTAGGAGTATTTTTTTAAAAGCACCAACAATCCACTCATGTTATAGGTGAGAAAACCGAGGTGCAGGATCATATAGACAATAAGTAACACAGATAGAATTCAAACTTAGGTCTTATTTCTAAAAACAGTACTTCTACTGTACTATATTGCTTTCACAGGGTTGATTCACTATGAGTCTTACTATCTTAACAACAAATTTCCATTTATCAGAGACAGTTAATTTTAGAAATAAATTTTGTTCCTGCTGAATTTATTATTAAGATGCTAATTATTAAGTATTATTAAGCACACAAAAATGTGTGATAACAAGCTAAAAGAGAAATATATTTGAGTATTTTGATAGCTAAAAAAAAAAATCCCACTTATATGGTTCACCTTCCTAGGGTATTTGTTTTTTAATCAAATGAAAGTGAATTGACTCTTGTTCAAATATTTTTCAAACCCACTGGATTTCCAATGCCAATGAATCTTGAGAAGTCTTATTCATATTCAGATAATATGTTCCCAGTAACATGTATTAAGAAATAGGTGCAGAATGGTTTTGTTTTATAGGGATATCAGGAAAAAAAAACAAAACTGAGTAGCCCTGAATAGTTTCTAAAACATTGTTAGGTACCATTGATCAGTATTGGGACCATATTAAACTAATATAGCTTTTTCTTCAGTTTTAGTTACTGACAGATAATTACTGATGTGTGGACAATTTGCCAAAGTTTTCCTCTATAGGAAAAAAGTATGCTGATTACATTCTTCTCCATCATATGACACAAAATTATCTCCTTAGATTCTAGCCACATTCTAGTATTCACTGGATTGACAAATGAAGTTGGTTTGGTTCACTGCAGCTTTCCTTCATGCTCATGCAGAAATGTCAACCTATGGCCCTCAGAATGCTGTATTTACCATACAACTCATCCGTGTGTAAGCATTTACTGTGTACTTCTATATGTCAAGTGACAGACTAGTCAACTAGAGAAATAATATTCTCTCTCCAAGAAGGACTTTGGTACTATGGATTAATGAGCCAGGGAACACCATAGCACCCATTTTATTTCCCACATCAGATATGCTCCTCATACTTAATCTAATATTGAGATTACCTGAGACTAACTAGCCAGTTATGGAATGAAGCATGGTTCTCTTGTTACTCTAAATGATACTGAAATATCTGGATGACTGACTCATTTTTTCCCTAGTAGTTTGTTGTAAAGTAGATAAAGCCTAATTTCCAGTGTAGGTCATTCAAAAAATATTATCTAAATATGCTAAAATAGAATGGATGCTTTAAAAGGTCTTTTTAAATTTTCTTCTAGCAGTTTCAGTATCATAATTCTGAACAACTAGAGGATCAGGTCAGAAGGTAAGTTTGAATTTATTGCAAAGGCAACCAAAAGTTGTATAAATATTATTTTCTAGTCTGATATTTTTCATTCTATATATTGTGGTTACCATAGTAACTTGATAGGACTTTTATTCCCTCTAAGATACACACATACACAGAGACACAAGTACATGTGTGTTTGTATATAATATATATTTGTTAATGTATGTGCATATGATAAATAATCATATTTAAACACAATAATGAATGTTAGCAACATTCATTGCCAAAAAGGACTTTAGAGGCCATGTAGTCAATATTTAATTTTGTCAATGAGGAAACTGAAGTCTAAAGAGGTTAAATGATTTGCTTGAAGACACAAAGTTTGTAAGTGTCAAAGCAGAATTTAAACCCAGGTTTTCTGAATCTGAATCCACTGTGTTTTCAATTGTACCATGTATATTGGATGGATTTTTGAGGGGAGGGAATTCATAGCAAACATAGTCTTTGTAATATAACTGTTAATAGTAGTGGTATTCGACTTCCAGTTAAGATGGCAGAGAGGAGGCACATAGCTGTGTAAGCTCCATGTTTTTCTCTCACTATCTATTTCATTACAAGCCTCTGAATTAATGCTTGACTGAAAAAAAACCACAAATAGTTACCAAGAGAAGCCATCCTTGAGATTCGCCAAGAAAGGTCTGTTTCTACTGGAGGGCTGGGACAGTTTTAGATCAGGCGCAGGCGCAGGCAGCAGCAGTGAGAGCACGGGAGCAGACTGGAGAGGGGGTGGGGAGTGATCGCAGCCATCTCTGCGGGGAGAGCTTCGCTACAGGACTGGATACTTTGCCCTGGCAGCAAGTCAGCAGCCCAGCAGAGAAGCTAAAAACATCGGGGGTGAAGAATACAACCCCAAACAGCTGGAGTCTCTCGGGACCTGGCCACCCCCTCTCCCCCCCCCCCCCCCCACAGTGACTCAGCACGCTCTCGGATGTCAGAGCGCAGGCGCAGCACAGTAGGACTAGTGCCTCACTGCTGCCACCCGCAGTCTGTAGAGGAAGCTCGGTAACACCACCCAGCCCCTCCCCCAAAGAAAGACTCCAGTTTTTTCTTCCTTTCTTTGCTAGTTTGTCTTTGATTATTAGACAGAATGAGCAAGAAACTGAAGAGGACTTTAACCCTTGACAGCTTATCTACAGATAGAGAGCAGACTCTAAATCCTGAGGAGACTAAAAACAGACTGTCCCCAAGTGAATCCCCAAGGGAGGAGATCATCTGTTCCTCAGCACAGATGAACCTCATAGAGGTAATTAAAAAGGCTCTCACAAGGGAGCTAGAAGAAAAATGGGAAAAGGAGAGGGAGGCTTGGCAAGAGAGTCTGGAGAAATCATCCCACTCATTTAAAGAGAGACTGGATAAAGAAATAAAATCCTTGAAAAATAGGATTAGTGAACTGGAAACAGAAAACAGCTCTCTAAAAAACAAAATTGGCAAAATGGAAAAAAATTCAACAGAACAAAAGAACTCAATGGGACAATTAGAAAAAGATTTTAAAAGAGTGAGTGAAGAAAACACTTCATTAAAAATCAGAATTGAACAATTGGAATTGAATGACTCAAGGAGACAAGAAGAATCAGTCAAGCAAATCCAAAAAAATCAAACAATGGAAAAGAATGTGAAATACCTTCTGGGGAAGACAACAGACCGGGAAAACAGATCCAGGAGAGACAATCTGAGAATCATCAGACTCCCAGAAAAGCATGATGAAAAAAGAACCTGGACACTATTTTCCAGGAAATTATCAAAGAGAACTGCCCAGAAGTCATAGGAACAGAGGGTAAAATAGACATTGAAAGAATTCATCAATCACCCACTGAAAGGGATCCTAAATCAAAACACCAAGGAATACAGTGGCCAAATGCCAGAACCCTCAGATGAAGGAAAATATATTGCAAGCGGCTAGAAAAACCCAATTCAAGTATCAAGGAGCCACAATAAGGATCACTCAGGATCTGGCAGCATCCACATTAAAGGATTGAAGGGCCTGGAATATGATATTCTGAAAGGCTAAGAACTTGGTATGCAACCAAAAATAACTTACCCAGCCAGAATGAGCATCTTTTTCCAGGGAAGAAGATGGATATTCAACGAAGTAAGCAAATTTCACCTATTTTTGATGAAAAAGCCAGAACTTAATAAAAACTTAATAAACTTAATAAAAAGTTTGATCTACAAATATAGAACTCAAGAGAAATCTAAAAAGGTAAAGATTAATCTTGGGAACTATATTTCTGATATAAAGAGGTATAAAGAATATATGTATACCTTGTTCTAGAAAGTAGATGTGGAAAGGACATTGCACCAGAAAAAGGGTAAAGTGGGAGTACTATATCTCATGAAGAGGCAAAGGAAACCTATTTTATCTGAGAGAAAGAATGGAGGGGGATGAATATAGTGGGTATCTTACTGCCATCAGAATTGGCTTTAAGAGAAAAATTTTAGACATATTTAATTTATGGTGAAACTTCTCCCACCTCATTGAGAAGTGAGAAGGGAAAAGTGAAAAGGGAAGGAATAAGCTAAGTGGAAGGGAATACGGAAATTGGGAGGGAAAGGGGTAAGATAGGGGGAGGAATTCTAAGGCGGGAAGAGGGATACTAAAAAGGGAGGGCTGTGAGAAGCAAGTGGTGCTCACAAGCTTAATACTGGGAAGGGGGGTAAAGGGGAAAGAAGGGAGAAAAGCATAAACCAGGGTTAACAAGATGGCAAGTAATACAGAATTGGTCATTCTAACCATAAATGTGAACAGGGTAAACTTCCCCATAAAGAGGAAGCGGTTAGCAGAATGGATTAAAAGCCAGAATCCTACAATATGTTGTTTACAGGAAACACACCTGAAGCAGGGAGATACATGCAGGTTAAAGGTAAAAGGTTGGAGCAAAATCTACTATGCTTCAGGTGAAGTCAAAAAAGCAGGGGTAGCCATCCTGATCTCAGATCAAGCTAAAGCAAAAATTGATCTAATTAAAAGAGATAAGGAAGGGCACTATATCTTGCTAAAGGGTAGCATGGATAATGAAGCAATATCACTATTAAACATATATGCGCCAAGTGGGGTAGCATCTAATTTCTTAAAAGAAAAATTAAGAGAGCTGCAAGAAGAAATAGACAGCAAAACTATAATAGTGGGAGATCTCAATCTTGCACTCTCAGAATTAGATAAATCAAACCACAAAATAAATAAGAAAGAAATCAAAGAGGTAAATAGAATACTAGAAAAGTTAGATATGATAGATCTCTGGAGAAAATGTAATGGAGACAGAAAGGAGTACACTTTCTTTTCAGCAGTTCATGGAACCTATACAAAAATTGACCATATAATAGGACATAAAAACCTCAAACTCAAATGCAGTAAGGCAGAAATAGTAAATGCATCCTTTTCAGACCACGATGCAATGAAAATTACATTCAACAAAAAGCCAGGGGAAAGTAGACCAAAAAATAATTGGAAACTAAATAATCTTATACTAAAGAATGATTGGGTGAAACAGCAAATCATAGACATAATTAATAATTTCATCCAAGAAAACAATAATAATGAGACATCATACCAAAATGTATGGGATACAGCCAAAGTGGTAATAAGGGGAAATTTCATATCTCTAGAGGCCTATTTGCATAAAATAGAGAAAGAGAAGGTCAATGAATTGGGCTTGCAACTAAAAATGCTAGAAAAGGAACAAATTAAAAACCTCCAGTCAAATACTAAACTTGAAATTCTAAAACTAAAAGGAGAGATCAATAAAATTGAAAGTAAAAAAAAACTATTGAATTAATTAATAAAACTAAGAGTTATAAAAAAACCAATAAAATAGACAAACCCTTAGTAAATCTGATTTAAAAAAGGAAAGAGAAAAATCAAATTGTTAGTCTTAAAAATGAAAAGGGAGAACTCACCACTAACGAAGAGGAAATTAGAGCAATGATTAGGAGTTACTTTGCCCAACTTTATGCCAATAAATTTGACAACTTAAATGAAATAGAAAAATACCTCCAAAAATATAGCTTGCCCAAACTAACAGAGGAAGAAGTAAATATCCTAAACAGTCCCATCTCAGAAAAAGAAATAGAACAAATTATCAATCAACTCCCTAAGAAAAAATCCCCAGGACCAGATGGATTTACATTTGAATTCTACCAAACATTTAAAGAACAATTAACTCCAATGCTAAATAAACTATTTGAAAAAATAGGGATTGAAGGAGTCCTACCAAACTCCTTTTATGACACAGAAATGGTGCTGATACCTAAACCAGGTAGGTTGAAAACAGAGAAAGAAAATTATAGATCAATCTCCCTACTGAATATTGATGCTAAAATCTTAAATAAAATATTAGCAAAAAGATTACAGAAAATCATCCTCAGGATAACACACTATGACCAAATAGGATTTATACCAGCCGGGCTGGTTCAATATTAGGAAAACTATTAGCATAATTGACTATATCAATAACCAACCAAAGAAAAACCATATGATCATCTCAATAGATGCAGAAAAAGCATTTGATAAAATTCAACATCCATTCCTAATAAAAACAATTGAGAGCATAGGAATAAATGGACTTTTCCTTAAAACAGTCAAGAGCATATATTTAAAACCATCAGTAAGCATGATATGCAATGGGGAAAAACTGGAATCCTTCCCAGTAAGATCTGGAGTGAAACAAGGTTGCCCACTATCACCATTACTATTCAATATCGTATTAGAAACACTAGCCTCTGCAATAAGAGTCGAGAAAGATATTAAAGGAATTAGAGTAGGCAATGAGGAAACCAAACTATCACTCTTTGCAGATGATATGATGGTATACCTAGAGAACCCCAGAGATTCTACTAAAAAGCTATTAGAAATAATTCACAATTTTAGCAAAGTAGCTGGCTACAAAATAAATCCCCATAAATCCTCAGCATTTTTATACATCACCAACAAAATCTAACAGCAAGAGATACAAAGAGAAATTCCATTCAGAATAACTGTTGATAGCATAAAATATTTGGGAATCTATCTATCAAAGGAAAGTCAGGAATTATATGAGGAAAATTACAAAAAAGTTTCCACACAAATAAAGTCAGACTTAAATAATTGGAAAAATATTAAGTGCTCTTGGATAGGCTGAGAAAATATAATAAAGATGACAATACTCCCTAAACTAATCTATTTATTTAGTGCTATACCAATCAGACTTCCAAGAAAATATTTTAATGATCTAGAAAAAATAACAACAAAATTCATATGGAACAATAAAAAGTCGAGAATCTCAAGGGAATTAATGAAAAAAAAATCAAATGAAGGTGGCCTAGCTGTACCTGATCTAAAATGATATTATAAAGCAGCAGTCACCAAAACCATTTGATATTGGCTAAGAAATAGATTAGTGGATCAGTGGAAAAGGTTAGGTTCACAAGACAGAATAGTTCACAAGAACTATAGCTATCTAGTATTTGACAAACCCAAAGATCCTAACTTTTGGGATAAGAACTCATTATTCGATAAAAACTGCTGGGATAATTGGAAATTAGTATGGCAGAAATTAGGCATGGACCCACTTAACACCATATACCAAGATAAGATCGAAATGAGTCCATGACTTAGGCATAAAAACGAGATTATAAATAAGTTGGAGGGAACATAGGATAGTTTATCTCTCAGACTTGTGGAGGAGAAAGAAATTTGTGACCAAAGATGAACTAGAGACTATTACCAATCACAAAATAGAAAATTTTGATTATATCAAATTAGAAAGCCTTTGTACAAACAAAACTAATGCAAACAATATTAGAAGGGAAGCAACAAACTGGGAAAACATCTTCACAGTTAAAGGTTTTGATAAAGGCCTCATTTCCAAAATATATAGAGAACTGACTCAAATTTATAAGAAATCAAGCCATTCTCCAATTGATAAATGATCAAAGGATATGAACAGACAACTTTCAGATGATGAAATTGAAACTATTACCACTCATATGAAAGAGTGTTCCAAATCATTATTGATCAGAGAAATGCAAATTAAGACAACTCTGAGATACCACTACACACCTGTCAGATTGGCTAAGATGACAGGAAAAAATAATGATGAATGTTGGAGGGGATGCGAGAAAACTGGGACACTGATGCATTGTTGGTGGAACTGTGAATGAATCCAACCATTTTGGAGAGCCATCTGGAATTATGCCCAAAAAGTTACCAAATTGTGCATACCCTTTGATCCAGCAGTGTTTCTATTGGGCTTATATCCCAGAGAAATACTAAAGAAGGGAAAGGGACCTGTATGTGCTAAAATGTTTGTGGCAGCCCTGTTTGTAGTGGCTAGAAACTGGAAATTGAATGGATGCCCATCAATTGGAGAATGGCTGGGTAAATTGTGGTATATGAATGTTATGGAATATTATTGTTCTGTAAGAAATGACCAGCAGGATGAATACAGAGAGGCTTGGAGAGACTTACATGAACTGATGCTAAGTGAAATGAGCAGAACCAGGAGATCACTTTACACTTCGACAACGATATTGTATGAGGATGTATTCTGATGGAAGTGGATTTCTTTGACAAAGACTCAATTTCAATTGATAAATGATGGACAGAAGCAGCTACACCCAAAGAAAGAACACTGGGAAATGAATGTGAACTATTTGCATTTTTGTTTTTCTTTCTGAGTTGTTTTTTACCTTCTGAATCCAATTCTCCCTGTGCAACAAGAGAACTGCTCGGTTCTGCACACATATATTGTATTGAGGATATACTGCAACATATTTAACATATATAGGACTGCTTGACATCTAGGGGAGGGGGTGGAGGGAGGGAGGGGAAAAATCAGAACAGAAGCGAGTGCAAGGGATAATGTTGTAAAAAAAAAAATTACCCTAGCATGGATTCTATCAATATAAAGTTATTATAAAATAAAATAAAATATTAAAAAAAATAGTAGTGGTATTCTAGATTGTATTCATTCATTCATTGTGAGAAAATTGGCATTAAGCGACTTGTCTAGGGTCACACAGCTGGTAAGTGTTAAATGTCTGAGGCCAGATTTGAACTCAAGTCCTCTATCCACTGTGTCCTCTAACTGCCACTATCTATTTATTTTTTTAAGGATTGTATTTTAGACGATCAGCAGGATATTTTCAGAGAGGCCTGGAGAGACTTATATGAAATGATGCTAAGTGAAATAATCAGAATCAAGAGACCATTGTGGACTTCTGGTTAAGATGGCCGAGAGGAGGCACATAGCTGCATAAGCTCCACGCTTTCACTCACTATCCATTTCATTACAAGCCTCTGAATCAATGCTTGACTGAAAAAAAAAACCCACAAATAGTTACCAAGAGAAGCCATCCTTGAGATTCGCCAAGAAAGGTCTGTCTTTATTGGAGGGCTGGGATGGTTTTAGATCCGACGCAGGCGGCGGGCAGCAGCAGTGAGAGCATGGGAACAGACCGGAGAAGGGGTGGGGAGTGATTGCAGCCGTCTCTGCGGGGAGAGTTTCGCTACAGGTTTGGATACTTTGCCCTGGCAGCAAGTCAGCAGCCCAGCAGAGAAGCTCAAAACACCCGGGGTGAAGAATACAACCCCAAACAGCTGGAATCTCTCGGGACCTGGCCGCTCCCCCCTACCCCCCCACAGTGACTCAGCATGCTCTGGGATCTCAGAGCGCAGGTGCAGCACAGTCGAGCTAGTGCCTCACTGCTGACCCCCGCAGTCTGTAGAGGAAGCTCGATAACACACCCAGCCCCTCCCCCAAAGAAAGACTCCAGTTTTTTTCTGTTTTTCTTTGCTAGTTTTCTTTGATTATTAGACAGAATGAGCAAGAAACTGAAGAGGACTTTAACCCTTGACAGCTTCTATACAGATAGAGAGCAGACTCTAAATACAGAGGAGACTAAAAACAGACAGTCTCCAGGTGAATCCCCAAAGGAGGAGATCATCTGTTCCTCAGCACAGATGAATCTCATGGAGGAAATTAAAAAGGCTCTCACAAGGGAGCTAGAAGAAAAATGGGAGGCTTGGCAAAAGAGCCTGGAGAAGTCATTTAAAGAGAGAGTGGATAAAGAAATAAAATCCTTGAAAAATAGGATTAGTGAACTGGAAACAGAAAATAGCTCTCTAAAAAACAAAATTGGCGAAATGGAAAAAAATTCCACAGAACAAAAGAACTCAATGGGACAAGTAGAAAAAGATTTTAAAAAAGTGAGTGAAGAAAATACTTCACTGAAAATCAGAATTGAACAATTGGAATTGAATGACTTGAGGAGACAAGAAGAATCAGTCAAGCAAATTGAAAAAAAATCAAACAATGGAAAAGAATGTAAAATACCTTCTGGGGAAGACTACAGACCTGGAAAACAGATCCAGGAGAGACAATCTGAGAATCATTGGACTCCCAGAAAAACATGATGAAAAAAAGAGCCTGGACACTATTTTCAAGGAAATTATCAAAGAGAACTGCCCAGAAGTCATAGGAACAGAGGAAAAAATAAACATTGAAAGGATTCATCGATCATCCACTGAAAGGGATACTAAAATCAAAACACCAAGGAATATAGTGGCCAAATGCCAGAACCCTCAGATGAAGGAAAAAATATTGCAAGCAGCTAGAAAAACCCAATTCAAGTATCAAGGAGCCACAATAAGGATCACCCAGGATCTGGCAGCATCCACATTAAAGGATCAAAGGGCCTGGAATATGATATTGCGAAAGGCTAAGGAACTTGGTATGCAACCAAAAATAACTTACCCAGCCAGAATGAGCATCTTTTTCCAGGGAAGAAGATGGACATTCAACGAAGTAAGCGAATTTCATCTATTTCTGATGAAAAAGCCAGAACTTAACAAAAAGTTTGATCTACAAACATAGAACTCAAGAGAAATCTAAAAAGGTAAAGATTAATCTTGGGAACTATATTTCGGCTATAAAGATGTATAAAGAATACATGTATACCTTGTTCTAGAAACTGATGTGGAAAGGACATTGTACCAGAAAAAGGGTAAAGTGGGGGTAGTACATCTCATGAAGAGGCATAGGAAACCTATTATATCTGAGAGAAAGAATGGAGGAGGATGAATATAGTGGGTATCTTACTGCCTTCAGAATTGGCTTTAAGTGAAAAATCTTAAGACATATTCAATCTATGGTGAAACTTCTCCCACCTCATTGAAAAGTGAGAAGGGAAAAGTGAAAAGGGAAGGAATAAGCTAAGAGGAAGGGAATACAGAAACTGGGAGGGAAAGGGGTAAGATAGGGGGAGGAACTCTAAGGCGGGGGGAGGGATACTAAAAAGGGAAGGCTGTGAGAAGCAAGTGGTGCTCACAAGCTTAATACTGGGAAGGGGGGGAAAGGGGAAAGAAGGGAGAAAAGCATAAACTGGGGTTAACAAGATGGCAAGTAATACAGAATTGGTCATTCTAACCATAAATGTGAACGGGGTAAACTCCCCCATAAAGAGGAAGCGGTTAGCAGAATGGATTAAAAGCCAGAATCCTACAATATGTTGTTTACAGGAAACACACCTGAAGCGGGGAGATACATGCAGGTTAAAGGTAAAAGGTTGCAGCAAAATCTACTATGCTTCAGGTGAAGTCAAAAAAGCAGGGGTAGCCATCCTGATCTCAGATCAAGCTAAAGCAAAAATTGATCTAATTAAAAGAGATAAGGAAGGACACTATATCTTGCTAAAGGGTAGCATGGATAATGAAGCACTATCTATATTAAACATATATGCACCAAGTGGGGTAGCTTCTAAATTCTTAAAAGAGAAATTAAGAGAGCTGCAAGAAGAAATAGATAGTAAAACTATAATAGTGGGAGATCTTAACCTTGCACTCTCAGAATTAGATAAATCAAACCACAAAATAAATAAGAAAGAAGTCAAAGAAGTAAATAGAATACTAGAAAAGTTAGATATGATAGATCTCTGGAGAAAATGTAATGGAGACAGAAAGGAATACACTTTCTTTTCAGGAGTTCATGGAACCTATACAAAAATTGACCATATATTAGGACATAAAAACCTCAAACTCAAATGCAAACTAATGCAGAAAAAGTAAATGCATCCTTTTCAGACCACAATGCAATGAAAATTACATTCAACAAAAAGCCAGGGGGAAGTAGGCCAAAAAATAATTGGAAACTAAATAATCTCATACTAAAGAATGATTGGGTGAAACAGCAAATCATAGACATAATTAATAACTTCACTCAAGAAAACGATAATAATGAGACATCATACCAAAATGTATGGGATGCAGCCAAAGCGGTAATAAGGGGAAATTTCATATCTCTACAGGCCTATTTGTATAAAATAGAGAAAGAGAAGGTCAATGAATTGGGCTTGCAACTAAAAATGCTAGAAAAGGAACAAATTAAAATCCCCCAATCAAACACTAAACTTGATATTCTAAAAATAAAAGGAGAGAACAATAAAATTGAAAGTAATAAAACTATTGAATTAATTAATAAAACTAAGAGTTGGTTCTATGAAAAAAGCAACAAAATAGACAAACCCTTAGTAAATCTAATTAAAAAAAGGAAAGAGGAAAATCAAATTGTTAGTCTTAAAAATGAAAAGGGAGAACTCACCACTAACAAAGAGAAAATTAGAGCAATAATTAGGAGTTACTTTGCCCAACTTTATGCCAATAAATTTCACAACTTAAATGAAATAGAAAAATACCTCCAAAAATATAGCCTGCCCAAACTAACAGAGGAAGAAGTAAATATCCTAAACAGTCCCATCTCAGAAAAAGAAATAGAACAAACTATCAATCAACTCCCTAAGAAAAAATCCCCAGGACCAGATGGATTTACATGTGAATTCTACCAAACATTTAAAGAACAATTAACTCCAATGCTAAATAAACTATTTGAAAAAATTGGGAATGAAGGAGTCCTACCAAACTCCTTTCATGACACAGACATGGTACTGATACCTAAACCAGGTAGGCTGAAAACAGAGAAAGAAAATTATAGACCAATCTCCCTACTGAATATTGATGCTAAAATCTTAAATAAAATATTAGCAAAAAGATTACAGAAAATCATCCCCAGGATAATACATTATGACCAAGCAGGATTTATACCAGGAATGTAGGGCTGGTTCAATATTAGGAAAACATTAGCATAATTGACTATATCAATAAGCAAACAAACAAAAACCATATGATCATCTCAATAGATGCAGAAAAAGCATTTGATAAAATCCAACATCCATTCCTAATAAAAACACTTGAGAGCATAGGAATAAATGGACTTTTCCTTAAAATAGTCTGGAGCATATATTTAAAACCATCAGTAAGCATCATATGCAATGGGGAAAAACTGGAACCTTTCCCAGTAAGATCTGGAGTGAAGCAAGGTTGCCCACTATCACCATTATTATTTCATATTGTATTAGAAACACTAGCCTCGGCAATAAGAGTCGAGAAAGATATTAAAGGAATTAGAGTAGGCAACAAGGAAACCAAACTATCATTCTTTGCAGATGATATGATGGTATACCTAGAGAACCCCAGAGATTCTACTAAAAAGCTATTAGAAATAATTCATAATTTTAGCAAAGTAGCTGGCTACAAAATAAATCCCCATAAATCGTCAGCATTTTTATACACCACCAACATAACCCAACAGCAAGAGATACAAAGAGAAATTCCATTCAGAATAACTGTCGATACCATAAAATATTTGGGAATCTATCTACCAAAGGAAAGTCAGGAATTATATGAGCAAAATTATAAAAAAGTCTCCACACAAATAAAGTCATACTTAAATAATTGGAAAAATATTAAGTGCTCTTGGATCGGCTGAGCGAACATAATAAAGATGACAATACTCCCTAAACTAATCTATTTATTTAGCGCTATACCAATCAGACTTCCAAGAAAATATTTTAATGATCTAGAAAAAATAACAACAAAATTCATATGGAACAATAAAAAGTCGAGAATCTCAAGGGAATTAATGAAAAAAAAAATCAAATGAAGGTGGCCTAGCTGTACCTGATCTAAAATGATATTATAAAGCAGCAGTCACCAAAACCATTTGGTATTGGCTAAGAAATAGATTAGTCGATCAGTGGAAAAGGTTAGGTTCACAAGACAGAATAATCAACTATAGCAATCTAGTGTTTGACAAACCCAAAGACCCTAACTTCTGGGATAAGAATTCATTATTTGATAAAAACTGCTGGGATAATTGGAAATTAGTATGGCAGAAATTAGGCATGGACCCACACTTAACACCATATACCAAGATAAGATCAAAATGGGTCCATGACCTAGGCATAAAGAATGAGATTATAAATAAATTAGAGGAACATAGAATAGTTTATCTCTCAGACTTGTGGAGGAGAAAGAAATTTGTGACCAAAGATGAACTAGAGACCATTACTGATCACAAAATAGAAAATTTTGATTACATCAAATTAAAAAGCCTTTGTACAAACAAAACTAATGCAAACAAGATTAGAAGGGAAGCAACAAACTGGGAAAACATCTTCACAGTTAAAGGTCCTGATAAAGGCCTCATTTCCAAAATATATAGAGAACTGACTCAAATTTATAAGAAATCAAGCCATTCTCCAATTGATAAATGGTCAAAGGATATGAACAGACAATTTTCAGAGGATGAAATTGAAACTATTACCACTCATATGAAAGAGTGTTCCAAATCATTATTGATCAGAGAAATGCAAATTAAGACAACTCTGAGATACCACTACACACCTGTCAGATTGGCTAAGATGACAGGAAAAAATAATGATGAATGTTAGAGGGGATGCGGGAAAACGGGGACACTGATGCATTGTTGGTGGAGTTGTGAACGAATCCAACCATTCTGGAGAGCAATCTGGAATTATGCCCAAAAAGTTATCAAATTGTGCATACCCTTTGACCCAGCAGTGTTTCTATTGGGCTTATATCCCAGAGAAATACTAAAGAAGGGAAAGGGACCTGTATGTGCCAAAATGTTTGTAGCAGCCCTGTTTGTAGTGGCTAGAAACTGGAAAATGAATGGATGCCCATCAATTGGAGAATGGCTGGGTAAATTGTGGTATATGAATGTTATGGAATATTATTGTTCTGTAAGAAATGACCAGCAGGATGAATACAGAGAGGACTGGCGAGACTTATATGAACTGATGCTAAGTGAAATGAGCAGAACTAGGAGATCATTATACACTTCAACAACGATATTGTATGAAGACATATTTTGATGGAAGTGGATTTCTTTGACAAAGAGACCTGAGTTTCAATTGATAAATGATGGACAGAAGCAGCTACACCCAAAGAAAGAACACTGGGAAACAAATGTGAACTATCTACATCTTTTTTTTTCTTCCCGGGTTATTTATACCTTCTGAATCCAATTCTCCCTGTGCAACAGGAGAACTGTTCGGTTCTGCAAATATGTATTGTATCTAGGATATACTGCAACATATCCAACATATATAGGACTGCTTGCCATCTAGGGGAGGGGGGGAGGGGCGGAGGGGAAAAATCGGAACAGAAATGAGTGCAAGGGATAATGTTGTAAAAAAATTACCCCCGCATGGATTCTGTCAATGTAAAGTAATTATTAAATAAAAATTTAAAATTAAAAAAAAACACTATGCTAACAACCATCATTATTATTACTAATAATAATATCAGAAAATAAATTTATTTCATATCAGAAAAAAAAAGAGACCATTCTTCATGTCTGTTGGAATCCTTACTAACTGCTAACTAATTAGAGTTGATCTAATCTTACAAGAAGATTTTGGCCAGAACCTGAAACAAGGTACTAAGTAGAACTAATTAATACAAGGGTTGTGTTCACACCTTTACTCATTGGAGTTCACAAGTATGCCAGCTTCACAAAGTAAACTTTCTAACTTCAAGGGAGTTCACACCTCCCTTAAAGCTCTTTGGGCTAGAGAGCACTATGGGAGAAAACCCATAATCCCATTCTCTCAGAAGAGTCAGATATAAGGCCAGGGATGAGAGATCTATTCCAGAATACATTTTTCCTCTTGGCTGGCTGGTCACAGAGGAGAGTTCAGCTGGACTCGAGAGGAGCGACTCTGGTGCAGAGAGCACTTTGACGGATTTCAGCAGAATTAAGCCAGAAGCCCTCTTTCCGAGGCAAGGCAGAATATATTCCACTTGGCTGGCTGGTGGCAGATGAAGAGTTTTCAGAGGATAAAGCTACGAGTGGAGAGTTCAGTGGACAACCAGATTCATCTTCATCTCACACCACTGTAGCTGGTGGCTGGGCTCCTGCACGCCCCCCCTGAGACCAAGCTGGTCTGAAAGACTCACCAGAAAGCTAGCCAAGCCCCAAGTGAAGGAGACAAGAGATTCATTCCATCTCTGTGTTGGTCGGAGGCTGAAGAAAGCAGAGGCAGAGGCTGAAGGACAGAACCTTTGGATTTGGAGACATCCTCCAAATGGATGGGCTCTAAGCTAAACCGGCTGTGTTTTGAGAAGAACAAGAACTCCAACATTTGAACTCATAACACATGTCAACACCAAGATTATACTATGATCAATTCTGATGGATTCTGATGGAACTTCAACAATAGATGACTCAGACCAGCTCCAATGGTCTTGTGATAAAGAGAGCCAACTATACCCAGAGAGAGGACTGTGGGAACTGAGTGTAGTTCACAACATAGCATTTTCACTCTTTTTGTTGCTTGCCTACATTTTATTTTCTTTCTCATTTTTTCTGATTTGATCTGATTTTTCTTGTGCGGCAAGATAATTGCATAAACATGTATGCATATATTGGGTTTAATATATGTTTCTACCATGTTTAATATATATTGGATTACCTGACATCTAGGAGAGGGGGTGAGAGAAGGGAGAGAAATTGGAACACAAGGTTTTGCCAAGGGTTAATGTTGAAGAATTATCTATGCATATGTTTTGAAAATTAAAAAAGCTTTAATAGAAAATGATTGTATTTTAGAAGTGAATTCTGAGTTAGAATTGATAACACCATATGACTATTGTAGAAGGGCTATTGAAATTGCTTTGGTATTATCCACCTTATCTAGTCATGCCAAAGGACATTATGAAAGCCTCAAAAACAGATGTTATAACATTTTTGGTTCCCTAAGAAACTCATCCAACTCAGTGGGTTCCAAGTCTCATCAAAAGTTTTTTTTAAGAACTGTTAGTTATCAGTATATGTAAAAAAGATGTCTACAGTGCTAACAGAGATTTAGTGAGGCTGACTACTAAATGATAGAACCATGGTGATTCTGAAGAAAACTCATCTTTCTTTACCCACTTGAGTCAAGGCAATCTGACAGTCAGCTGAAGATTATCATAAGAGATAAAGAAGTTAAGACTGTCACTGCCTTTTTGATGCTGGATATGCTGACAAATGATGGACTGGTAGGTAAAGAACAATAAACAACAAATTAATACAGTGAACATGTCTCATGATATGGAATGAGAATATCTATGCTTCAGGTGAAAGTAATTCATTGCATCCCATCCAAATGTTGATACGTTTCTGATTCTTGGGTAAATTAGAAGCAACACACTTTGCTAAGCAATGTGACAGAAAATGACATTTCTACAGGATTAAGCAGAAGGAGTGTGACAGTGGAAAGACCTCTGTATTCTGAGTAAGAAGATTTAAGTATGAATCTCAGTTGTGATACTAGTTGTGTAAGTTTGGATTAATAAATCTTTCTGAGTATCAGGATATTAAACAAATTTTATAGATGAGAAAACTGTCTCATAAGGTTATGAGACAGAATTTGGTAAAACTTAGCACCCTCTATAAATATACTTTTTAATCTTATTAAGCAATATGATGAATCAGAAAAATGATATTTTTGAACACAAATACATCACCAGAATCAAAGCATAAGATAAAGGAACATTTGTTAGGAGCCTACTTATGTGCTAGTCACTGTACTAGGCTTCCCTTGATTGTCAAAAAGGTCTTCGATGCATAAAAAAAGGTTATAAATTCTTAACCCATAATAGCTGTGTTAAACTCAAGTAGAAATGGATCCCTGCAGATTTCATACTAATTTAAAAACATGGATTATTATATTAATTAATATATTTATGTTGTGCTGTATTTTTATTTTATTAAGAATTTCCCAGTTACATTTTAATTTGCTTTAACTGGAAAGTCTTGCTGGCAGCTGACCTTGAGTTTGACACTTCTAAGTTTTCAACACTTGTATGGTTTTCATTTCTGTGGTCTGATATTCTTTAGGAGGTAAAAAGTGGCTTCTCTCTTCTTTATAATCAATACATTAATCATTTCCTCCCTGAAGTAGAATAAATTAAGTCTCTATCATTTTAAGAACTACTTAAAATCACCCATTGTTTTCTCTTTAAATATCTAGTTGGTATTTAAGCATTAACTTTTAGCAAGTAGTAGGTTCTTCAATTTCATCTAAAAAATACACACAAGAGACCAAAAAGAGGAAACATAAAGGAAAATAAAGATATTTTTAATTCAATTCAATAAACTCTGTAATATTCATACTATGGGCTAATACTATGTGAGATCCTTGGTGTAATAAAAAGTTTAGGTGAAATATATTTACTATTCTCTCTGTATTTATAGCCTGAAAGATATATATTACAAATACTCATGTCTAAATAAAATAGTGCATGATAAGTGAATTGGAAGGGTATAAAATATAATACTATATACATTGAGAGGTGGCAAAAATCATAATTGCATAAAGAGGAGAGTTGTGTACAAGTTGACATCTGATTTGAGTTTTAAAGGATTTAAAGGACTTCAGACACAAAGATGTGGAAGGGAAGAGTAAAAGGCATAGACTCAGGTACACATGATGGTGTTCTGGTAATTAACCTTTCACTAAATTACATAGAAAATACTGCATTTCTTGCCATAAATTCTTCTGAATAGACTATAACCAAAAAGGTACTAAACATTGTGATTACTGTCATTTATACTGTGATTTTAAGTTTCTGAAGTACTTTACATAATTATTTCATGTATGTCATACACTAGATAGGGCTATACTTGGGTTGGGGAACATAGCCATTGATGCAAGATATTGACAGCCTTCTGCCAAGTGACTTTTTATTATTTAACACGGCCACATTCTTTTTCATAGTTGATCTGAAACTGCCTTCGGATGCCTCTTTTAGGCACCAAATTCCACTATCAATGTAAGTCCTATCTACTTTGTAGATATCATTCTGTAGATTGAGTGAGACATAATGATTTGAAACTGACTCTAGAGCTTTTCTTATTTATGTAGAACCACACATGATTAGAGTGGACTGTCCAGTACTTGTACCATGCCTTTGTAGCAGGAGTTTTTGCTAATCCAATTGTAATAATCTGATTGACAAAAAGTATAGGATGCAAAGTAAAAGTTTACATCTCAAATGTTCCTGGACTCAAATACACCAATTTCCTCAGTCTGATACTGGGTCATTATCTTATTAATTCTCTCAAAGTGTTAAAAGGCTATCTAGTTGGCATGATTGAGAACGAAGTAAAAATACTGAAAATCAAAATGATATCTTATTAAGTAGTTCCTAGGTTTCAACCTGGTAAAACTAGGAAAAGTTATGTTCTTTCTCAATTGCAATCCTGTTGCATTGCCCTAGACAAATAATAATGTTAAAATTAATATAATTTATTAATAGTAACAATATCAATAGCAATAGTAACAAAATTAATCTCAATAATTAATAGTAACAAATTCATAACAATAGACATATATTTGAACAATATGTTGATTATGAGATACAAAATCACCCTTAAGCTCTTCAAAAGCAAAGGAAATATATTGACAATAATTATATCACCAATGACTATAACTACATATATCTTCAAGATTCTTGAACTACATTCCAATGATGTAGTTCTGTGAGGATGACAGTTCAAGTCACTTGGCAATTCCCTCCAGCATGTCTTCTCCATGGAATATGCTCTCCACAGAATGAATTAAAAATCACATATCTCAAAATCTATCTTTAAATTATTTTAAATGTGATTGTTAGTCTCTTTCTTGTGGATTCTTTTTCCAAGTCATCTCAGGAAAGTAATTCCCTTAGTCTTCTCTCAAGGTCTTAGTCAGACTCCCTCAAGGATTATAATCAACCATAATTTAGGTAGCTCAATAAATAGAATACTGGGCCTGAAATCAGGAAAACCTGATTTCAAATTTAGTCACAGACATTATGATCCTGAGTAAATCATTTGACCTGTTTGTTTTTATCCACTGAAGAAGAAAATAAGCAAAGCACTCCAGTATCTTTGTCAAGAAAATGCTAAATGGGGTCATGAAGAATTGGAAACAATTGATTAACAACAATCAGGCACCAATATCTATCTTCTCTCTCCTAAACATGTGCTATTAATAACTATTTGTGGAAATCACTATCTGTTTGCCTCAATTTCTTCATCTGTGAAATGAGCTGGAGAGGGAAATGGCAAATCAGTATTTTTGTCAAAAAACCCCAATTGGGGTTATGAAGAGTCAGACATGACTGAAAGTAATAGTCATTTTCATACTTTCTGTTTCAATGTGACTCCTGAAGGGGAGAGATGACAGAACTTTGTTTTGTAAAAATATAAGAAATTGATCATTATTCATTCAAATCCAAGCTACTGTATTAGCTGTTAATTAATTATGAAAAATTATCCCTGACACTCATTCCCAGCTTCAAAGCCTTGGGATGGAAGCAATGATTAAAATTTTATTCATACTCAATTAAATTTGACAAAATTTTTCTTTCTTCCTTCCTTCCTTCCTTCCTTCTTTCCTTCCTTCCTTCCTTCCTTCCTTCCTTCCTTCCTTCCTTCCTTCCTTCTTTCCTTCCTTCCTTCCTTCCTTCTTTTCTCTCTCTCTCTCTCTCTCTCTCTCTCTTTCTTTCTCTTTCTCTCTTTTTTTCTCTTTCTCTCTCTCTGGAGTCAGGAAGATATGAATTCAAATCTCATAGCAAGTGGGCAAATTATTTGATCTGAGAAAGTTCTATGTGTATCTTTTAGACTATCTTTTGCAGAAACACTATTGATTTGCAAAGGTCTCTTCATCTGAAAGCTATGTCAATGAAATTACAGGTTCAACCACAATTAACATGTGACAGGTATTATGCAAAGTCCCGAGATACAAAACCCAAATTCAGAAGGTTCCTGACATCCAGAGCTATGCACATGTAAGTAAATTCAAGGAATATACAATGGAAATATAAAGTAATTTCAGAGATATAAAGAAGGATTCCTTTGATAAGGAGAAAGATTAGAAAAAATTCATGGAAGAGGAGGTTGGTGCTTGAACTAAACTTTGAAAGGAACTAGTGTTTCAAAGAATCCAGTTTGAGCAGGGAGATGATTTCAGAAATCAAGAGCATCCTGTGCTAAGGCATGGAATTGGAAAATTCCATGAAAAGCTGTGGTATCAAAGAGAAGTGGAGCTATACAGGCCACATATTGATAGAAAACCACAAATTAGCATTATCTATATTATATTATATTTTTATTTTTGTTAAATATTTCTCAATTATATTTCAATTTCATATATTGCAAAGGTCTGAGAGCTTGACATTTCTGATGTATGATATCAGAATGGATAGAACATAAAGTAATGAATGAATGAATGAATGTGAGATTAGTTTGAAAAAATAGGCTGGAGTGAGATTGTACTGAGCTTTAAATGTCAGATACAGAAGTTGGCATTTTATCTTATAAACAACAAAGAACCACTGGAGTTTCTTAGCCAGAATAGTGACATACTTTAGGAAGATCAGTTTGGCTGCTGAATAAATGATGGATTGGGGAGTGGAAAAATTGAAAGCCAGGAGAGCAATTAGACAGCTATTGTAGGAATCTTGAAGAGGTGATGAAGACCAAAATACTGGTTGTGGGGATATGAATGGAAAGAAAGAAACAGTGGGGGAAGTTGTTGGGGTGGGAGAAGTAATAACATCCAACAACTGATTGGAGAGAGAAAAGACTCCATTGTGACTTTGAAGTTGTAAATAAGTAATGAAAAGATGATATTGCTGTTAATAGAAATTATGAAGTTTAAAGAATAGGAGGAAATACAAAAGGTTTCAGAGATGAATTTAGGGAGGAAGATCATGGATTGCATTTTGTATATGTTGAGTTTGGGATATTCCTAGTTTTTTAAAAAAATAATTTAAATTTGAAAAACACCAAATAAGATGAGGATTTCAATGTAGTTATATATTAATTTTTGAATCTCTGATGTATGTGGAACTTGCTTTTTAATTTTATGTATATAATCGATCCATAGTGCAGTTTTTTAAATTGTCCTGCTTAGTTGTGATTTTTTTCTATACTTTTCTGTGAATTTTGGCCATGACTTTTCTTTAGACTTGCAGAATAGGCGCCTCCGGAAATTTCAGGACTGAGTAAAAGTACACAGCAGGGGAGTAATTGTAGCTCTAATATTAGTCCACTGTCTGCAATAGGCACTGAAGAAAATGAGTCTTACTTTAGTGTTTCCTTCCCTTCATTGTGTGAATAGTGTGGCTCCATTCCACAGCTGCCTCCTTCCTAGCATGGAGCAGAGATAAAATAACAGGGCCTGCTGGAAATGTGTGCAGCTGCTTCTCAGAGACTGGCCATTTTCTTATGTGCATTCATGTCAGAGCCAACTGAGCTCTGGAGATTTACACGCAGATGAACAGGCCAGCTCTCTCTGGAGAGCCTCTCCAAATACTCCTGGAGGTGACAGTGACTAAAGATAAGATTGTGTTCCTTAGCCCTAGGGGTTCTTCAAGGGCCACCTGCTTTCTCAGGAAAATGAACAAAAGGGCTGGGTGTTTGCTTTTTTCAACTTAAAAAGCAGCTAATAATAGTATTTAATATTAAACTGAGGCACTAGCAGTTCACTGAGGCATGGTGCAGACTTAATAAAGCGTCATTCTGTTCTGAACATGACATTTATTTTGCACAGAGTAGATAGAGAATTCCAAATCTATTTATTGCTAAAAGAGAACTAGAATTCAGGCAGAATCGCATTTTAACTAATGCCATTATATCCAGTTTTATAAAACAAAACCATATCTTCACCAAGCACACATACTGGGCTAAAGCTAAGATGAAATGAAGTAATATATCAAAAGCATTATGCACAGCTCAGAGTACCAAGTAAACAAGAGTTTTGTAAACCTTAGAATGCTTAATAACACTAGTGAATATTTAATAACAAAAAAGAAATAAACAATTAATAGCAATGGCTAATAAAAGTGCTTTAACATTTGCAAAGTGCTTTCCATATATTACCTTAGATGAACCTTCCAATAACTCTGTGTGATAGGAACTTTGATTATCCCTGTTTTAATAAATGAAGAAATAGGCTAAAATATGCCAAATAATTTATTCAAAGCCAATTTTGTCCAAGCTAGAAAAAGTCTGGAACAGAATTCAAACTCAAGATTTCCCAACCTCAAGTCTAATATCTTATACCATGCTACCTAGGTGCCTCTAGCATTCATTCATTATTATTATTACAGTTTAATGTAGGGGAAGATGGAATAGCAAGGTAGCACAGTCAATAGAATGCCAGTCCTGGAGTGAGGAGGATATAGTCCAAATCCTGTCCCAGATACTCACTAGCTGTGTGACCCTGGACAAATCACGTACTCCGTCTCAGTTTCCTCATCTGTAAAATGAGTTGGAGAAGGAATGGCAAATCATTTTGGTATTTCTGCAAAGAAAACTCCAAATAGTATCATAAAAAGTCAGACATAACTGAAAACAACTGAACAACACCAAATAATAAAAGGTGTTCTGGATATATTGTCAGACTTGTGTTCAAATCCTGATTTTTTGACTTAGTATAAGGCTTTGGGAAAACCATATCCTCTCTCTAAGTCTCAGATTTCTCATATTTAAAACTAATGTGACAGCTGGAGTGGATGAGTTCTAAAGCTGCTTCCAATTTTAAAATTTTATGAAACTACCCTTCTTATTATTACTTTCTTACAAATGACTTAGCATCTGCTAAAACCCTCCAATCTCACTCATCTTAGATTTATGAAATTTATTTTTTACATCTAGTTACTACTTTCATCTCTATTGAATTCCATTTTCTTAGATTTAGCCCTAAAGTCTAGCCTGGCAAAAATTTTTAAAATACCTTCTGGGTTTGTATCATTTTTAATTTTGAGAAACATGCCATTTATAACTTTATTCAAATAATAAAAAATTATTAACCAGGATGGGGCCAGGCATAGATTCATTGGATAAAACCATTGGAAACATTTTGCTACTTTAACACTAAACTTCTATGTATTCTTTGGGTGATGACATACGACTTATCCTGTATCCATATAACTATGTTAAGGTCTGGCCCATCTTATTTCATTCCATCTACAATATCACATGCAAGATTGTTCAATGATTTCCTTACATCTTGCCAGAGCACTCTGTAAATTTTTTTCATAATTGATCAATATAGTAATTCTATCAAAAAAATTTAATGGGAAGAAAATAAAGGTAGTTCTTTAAGAAGTCATGATGACTATGTGTAAATACTACTTCCTTTTCCAAGATGAATTAATTTAATATTACATGCTAGAATTTTGTCAGAAACTAAAGCCAAATTTATAGCTAGATATGTTTGCATTAACCTAGTTTTACTCTTTTCCCTGTCTTGAAAAATATAACAATATTTGCTGGGCTTCAATTAAACTCTTCCTGGAATTCTGAGAGTAGTTTTGTCACTTATGGATGACATAATCAGCTTCACTAATAATGTGAAATTTAAACTTGTCCCTTAAGGATTGGGTGGATAGAAAAAGAAAGAGGGCATGTGAGGTTAACAAAAAATCTAATCAAAGATATACATGAAAATATATTATGGAAAGAATACTTAGACAGTTTGTAATGGGTCTACAAAGGAAGGCATAAATATAAATTGCAAGAAGTTCTCTTTAAAAAAATCTATTTTCAGGCTATCCTCACTCATCATTATTTGAAAATAAAATGCTTTATGTAAACACATTTTAAAAGACAGCCCATTTCTTTTGTACAATGCATTTTCATGAAAGTTAGATATAATGTAGCAATGTTAGTATCCCATAAAGCCTATTAAGCTAGAATTCTGTCTCTAGAAATCAATCTCACTTAGACCTGCCCCTTGCCTCTATATTTTACCAGGAATGTTTGGGACCCAAGGGGACTGCAAGCCTCTGCCATGCTGTTAAAGACCTTTCTTAAGGAAGACAAACAAAATGCACTTGAAAACCAAGGAAAATGTAAAGTAGCAAAGTGCTGGTTGTTTACATGCTATTCTTGGATCTCAGCCATGTCCATGGTATTCTACAGTATTTTATGATTTTCCTAATTTATTGGTGATTTTATTTCATGACCCTTAATTCAGGAAATGGCATATAAATATCATACTGAAAAAAATCTTCCCATCATAAATTTTAAATGCATTAAAAATGTACCTATTTGGGTAATCCTAATGCCAAAAGATTCTCTCCTAAGCACAGAGTTTGTCTTTGCGTTTCTGGGGATGGATGTATGCTGGATACTAATATCATACTAAAATTAAAACATATTATATAACAAAAGATATAAATATGTTTCTCTTGTTCTCTCTTATCATTAACAAAATGGTCTTCTGTTTCTTCTTGCCTTAAAATTTATCTTCATTAATTTTTTTTTTACATTTTGTGTTCTTTTCAGAAAACACCCTCAATTAAATTTAATTCAGAAAAATTTATATAATTATCTGCTATTTTATAAGTGTTAGGAATACAAGTCCAAGAACAAAAATCTCTATTTCTGAGGAATATAATATTCTAACAGAGGAGGCAAGACCATATATGGATAGTAGAAAAATAAATGTATACTTATAATAATGTCAATCAAACAATAATTACAAAACAAATTATGTTCATGAGAAATAGGAAATAATTAATAAAGGGAAGGTATTAAATTTAAAAGGCTGTCAAAGGCTCTCAATAAAACACCAGATTTAGTTGTCACTTAAAGGAAGCCAGACGGGTCAGTAGAAAAGTAGAGACTGGAGAACATTCCAGGAATAGCCAGAGGAAAAAACCCAGAGCAGAAAAAATGGAATGCCATTTTCACGGAGCGGCCAGGAGTCAATGTCACTAGATGGATGAATTTATTTCAAGGAATAAAGTGTAAGAAGACAGAAAATGCACAAGAGGACTAGGTTTGGAAAGTCTTTGAGAGCCAAACAGAATATTTAGTAGTTGAACCTGGAAGCAATCAGTAGCCATTGAATTTTATTGAGTAAAGAGATAATGATTTAAAATATCCTTTATAAAAATCATTATAATGACTAAGTGAATGGTGAATTAAAGAACTACATGGTAGTTAAAAATAATAGTTATAATAGTGTTCATGTATCAACTTAATATTTAGAAAATGATTCATAATGCTATTTCACTTTACCTTCTCAGCAATACTAAAGACAGGTGCTATTATTTTCAGAAGAGGAAACTGAAGAACAGTGAGACTAAGGGAATTTGCCCAGTTACACAGGTATTAAGTGTCTGAGGCTGTATTTGCACTCAAGATTTCCTTATTCCAAGTTTGAAGCACAACATGTTGGATTTCCAAGAACATAGTTTGGAGAGAAGTCCTAACATTTTTAGGATCAGACCATGCAAAGAAAGAAGATAGAGCTTAAGCTGCATTTTGAAGGAAAATTAAGATTTTATAAGATAGAAGTGAAGAAGCATTTTTCCAGTCATGAAAGCTAGCCAGTGAGAAGTCAGGACAGAAAGTAAAGTCTCTATGTGAGAAACAGAGGAAACTACTTTGGCCCATCACAGACTGGGGCAGGGGAGAAAGATATACAATAGACCAGGAAAGAGAAGTTCAGACCCACTTATTAAGGGCTTTAAAAAGTGAAACAGAGGAACAGATATTTGATACTAGAAACAATTTAAAATCACTTGTGTTTATTGACATGGTCAGATCTATTCTTTAGGGAAATAATTCTGGCAGTTGTGTGAAAGATGATTTGAGGTGGAAAGACTTGAACAAGGAGATGAATTAGAAGGCTAAGAGAGGTGATTAGGGTCTGAAAATGTTAGTGGCTGGATGAGTATAAAAAACATATGTAAGAGATGTTGTGAAGGTAGAAATAGCAGTATTTACAACTGATTGGATATGTAGAAGGGGGAATGAATGAATACATGAGTATATCATTTATTAAATGCTTACCATGCAAAAAGTATGATAGTAAGTATTGGGCATATAAATAAAAGAGAGGATCTGCTCTCAAAAAGCTCACAGTCTAAGGAGAAACACATATAAAAAATTTTTGCTGCAAATCAGATTGAACAGTACCATTTAGTCAGTCAGTCAGTCAATCAATAAACATTTATTAACTATTATATGCCTTAGTGTTTATTTGGTAAGTTCTAAATATAATAAGAAAAAACAAACAGTTCCTGCCATCAAAGAGCTCACAATCAAATGGGGGAGCGCAAAGAAATATATACAGTAAATTATTTTAAAAATAAATATTTACAAATTATGTATAAGTGGGAAATCTAATTAAGTAATAGAAGAAAGGAATTTGAATTAAAAGAGAGTGAGAAAAGATCTTTGTTGAAGGTGGGATTTTAATTGAGATCTAAAAGAAACCAGTGAAATCAAGACAGATGAAGAAGAAGAGCATTTCATTACATGAATGACAACCAGCCAAAATGCCTAGACCTTAGAAATGAAGTGTCTTGATTGTAAAAAATTGTAAAGAGAACACTGTCACTGGATGAAGAATATGTATTGGTAGAGGGTAGGTATAAGAAGTAGATTATATAGGAATTTGAATGTCAAAGAGAGAATTTTGTATTTGATCATGAAGGTGAGAGGGAGCTAATACTGAGTATGGCAATGATATGAATCAACCTCTGTATAAATGTAGCTTTTGGTAGCCAAATGTAGAATGTGTTGGATTGCAGAGAAATTTGTAAAAGAATCACAAATAATCAGGATATTTTGTTATAATAGTCTGGGTGAGGAAGGTCTACATTAGAGTGATGCTTTTATCAGAGGAGAGAAAAGGATGAATTTGAGACTTATAGTGAAGATAAAATCAATAGACCTTGGAAAAAGATTGGGAGATGACATAGAGTGAAGAATCAAGGGTAAAATCTAGGTTTCTAGCATCAGGACTAATAAGGATAATTTAGCCCTTGACAGTAATATTTAGAAAAGAGGAGGATTTTTTGAGAAACATAATAAATTCTGTTCTGAACATGTTGGATTTAAGATGGGTACTAAACATTCAGTGAGAGATTTGTGAAAAAGTATTTTGTGATGTGAAACTGGAGATCAGGGGAGAGGATAGGATAGGAAAGATATACTTGAAAAATCATCAAACTCGGGATGATAATTAAATCTGTAATAAATCAAGTGAAAGAGTATAGAGGAAAAAGAGAAGAGGATCCAAGAAAACTCTATTTTACATAAGATAGTTAGCAAGTATGTCTTCAGTGACTATCTAGTAAAGGATACTGAGGTGTAGTGAGATACTTAAGAGGAGAACCTGGAGAGAATGATGCCCTGAAAACATAGAGAGAAGGATATCAAGAGTTTGACAGGATGAAAGGCAACAGAAAGGTCAAAAAGAATGAAGATTGAGAATAGGTCTTTGAATTTGGAATTTAAGAGCTCATTGGAAACTTTGGACAAAATAGTTTTATATAACAATGATGTCAGAAATAAGATTATAGGGGGATAAGAACCAAGTGAAAGGAAAGGAAGTGAAAGCATCTGTTACAGATGGCTTTCTCAAGATATTTGGTCACAAAAAGCAGAAGAAATATGAGATGACAATGGGGATGGAAAGAAAAAAGATGGGCGAGCGGGTGATAGTATAATGGTGATAGTAGTCAACCTCATTTCATCCCTGATCTTATTGAGAATGGGTTTAGTTTATTTGCATTATATATGATCCTTGTTGATGGTTTTAAATTTATTTAAATTTATGGGCATGTTTGTCAGGAACAGGGAAAGAAGAGTATGTGCAGAAAGACATTGAAGATAAGGGAGAGAGTGAGGATGACAGAAAGGTTAATCTGTTGGAAGAGTAGGATGGAATGGAATCACTTGTTCAGATAGAGGGGTTTGCTTTAGTAAGGAATAGGATCAACTTTGCATGAGACAGATGTAATGAAGGGGATAGGGCAGAAGGCAAATTATGCCTTTATGTTTTAATCATAAACACATTTTGACCTTATCTTGTTGTTAGGTGTGGCTCAGTGCCTAATTCTGGCATATTAATTTCCAATTTACCCACCAATTTTGTCAAACAGTGAAGTTCTTAGGCCAGAAACTGGGATCTTTGGGTTTATCAAATACTAGATTACTATAGTCATTGATTATTGTGTCTTATAAACCTAACCTATTCCACTAATCAATTACTCTGTTTCTTAGTCTGTACCAAATATTTTTGATGACTGCTACAGTTTTAGGTCTGGTATGAAGCCACCTTCATTTGCATTTTTTTCAATTAATTCCCTTGAAATTTTTGACTATTTTTTCTAGACATGTAAAATAATTTCTTGGGAGTTCGATTGGTATGGCACTGAATAAGTAGATTAATTTAGGTACTATTGTCATTTTTATTACATTAGCTCGGCCTACCCATAAGCACTTGATATTTTTTCCAGTTGATTAGATCTAACTTTAACTGTGTAGAAAGTGTTTTGTAAGTGTGTTCATATAGTTCCTGACTGTCTTGGCAGGTAGACTCCCAAATATTTCATATTATCTACAGTTATTTTAAATGGAATTTCTCTTTGTTAGTAATATATAAAAATGCTCATGTTTTATGTGAATTTACTTTGTATCATGCAACTTTGCTAAAGTTGTGAATTGTTTCTACTAGATTTTAGTTGATTCTCTAGGATTCTTTAAGCATACCATCCTATCATCTGCAAAGAATAATTTCATTATCTACTCTAATTCCTTTAATTTCTTTTTCTTTTCTTATTGCCAAAATTAACATTTCTAATACAATATTGACTAGTAATGGTGATAGTAGTCAACCTCATTTCACCCCTGATCTTATTGAGAATGGGTTTAGTTTATTTGTGTTATATATGATCCTTGTTGATGGTTTTAAATAGATGTTATTGATATATTTTAAGGAAATTCCATTAATTCCTATACTCTATAGTATTAATAATACGAATGGCTGTTGGATTTTATCAAATACTTTTTCTGTATTTATTGACATAATCATATGAGTTTTGTTAGTTTGATTATTGATATAGTCAATTATGTTAATGTTTTTCCTAAAATTGAAACAAGCCTGCATTTCTTGTATAAATCCCACTTGGTCACGATGTATTATCTGGTGTACAGACCCTTGCTGTAATCTCTTTGCTAATATTTTATTTAAGATTTTTACATCAATATTCACCACAGAAATTGTTCTATAATTTTTTTTCCTCTGTTTTGAACCTACTTGGTTTAGGTATCAGCACCATATCTGTGTCATAAAATAAATTTGGTAGGAATCCTTCTTCCTCTATTTTTCCAAATCATTTGCATAGTATTAGAATTAATTGTTCTTTAAATGTTTGGTAGAATTCCCATGTAAATCCATCTGGCACTGGGGATTTTTTCTTAAGGAGTTGATTAATAGCTTGTCCAGTTTCTTTTTTCTAAAATGGGATTATGCAAATAATTTATTTCTTCCTTTATTAATCTGGGCATTCTATATTTTTGTAAGTATTCATTCATTTCACTTGGATTATCAGATTTATTGGCATACAGTTGGGCAGAATAGCTCCTAATTATTGCTCTAATTTCCTCTTCATTAGTAGAAAGTTCTTCCTTTTATTTTTAATACTAAGAATTTGATTTTCTTCTTTCCTTTTTTCTTAATAAAATTAACTAAAGATTTTTTTATTTTGTTGTTTTTTTCATAAAAAACAAGTATTAGTTTCGTTTATTAGCTCAGTAGTTTTTTTAACTTTCAATTTTTTATTAATCTGATTTATTATCAAAATTTCAAATTTGCTATTTAATTGGGTGGTTAATTTGTTCTTTTTTTTTTTTTTTTAGCTTTTTTTAGTTGTATGCCTAATTCATTGATCTCTTTCCCTATTTTATGCAAGTATCTAGAGATATAAAACTCCCCCTAAGAACTGCTTTGGCTGCATCCCATAAATTTTGGTAAGTTGTCTCATTATTGTCATTCTCTTATGTCTATGATTTATTGATTCATCCACTAATTCTTTAGGATTAGCTTATTTAGTTTCCAATTAATTTTGGCCTATTTTTTGTGGTTTTTTCTTAGATCTGATTCTTATTTCATCATGATTTGAAGGTTGCATTTGCTATTTCCGCCTTTCTACATTTGATTTGAAGTTTTTATGCCCTAATATATACTCAATTTTTGTGTAGGTTCCATGTATCACCGAGGAATAAGTATATTCCTTTTTGTCTCCATTCAATTTTCTCCAAAAGTCTATCATACCTAACTTCTCTAAAATTCTGTTTATCTCCTTAACTTTTTTCTTATTTATGTTTGATTTATCTAGTTCTGAAAGAGCAAGGTTGAGATTCCCAATGAGTATAGCTTTGCTGTTTAATTCTTCTTGTAGTTCTCTTAACTTCTCTTCTAGGAATGTGGATGCTATACCATGTGATGCATATATACATATATACATATATATATATATATATATATATATATATTCAGTATTGATATTACTTCATTATCTATGCTCTCCATTAGCAAGATGTAAATTCCTTCCTTATCTCTTTTAATTTGGCCTATTTTTGCTTTTGCTTGGTCTGAGATTGGAATTGCCAAATTTTTTTTTTTTTTTTGACTTCAGCTGAAGAGTAATAGATTCTGTTATAGCTTTTTATCTTTACTCTGTATGTAGCACTCTGATTTAAATGGCTTTTAATCCAATCTGCTATGCACTTCTATTTTATGAGTTCATCCCATTCACATTCACATTTAAAATCACTAACTATATTTCCTGCCATCTTATTTCCCCCAAGTTATATTTTTCACTTTCCTTTCCCCCTTTCCCTCCTCCCAAGCATTTTGCTTCTGATCACTACCACCTTCAAACAGCCCTTCCCTTTTTTTAGCCCCTTCCCTTTTCTTACAACTTTCCCTTTCTACTTCTCTTCTCCTTTCTATTAACCTCTGAGGGATCATTGTTCAGCTGAAAGGACAGAGGCCATAAGAGGTTTAAGGAGGATTAAAAGATTTAGAACAGTTGTTGGGGATAGAGGGTTGATAAGGAAGGTATAGAAAAATTGTCTAGCAGTAGTATGATTCAGTTCAGTTAAATTCAAATAATATAGTTATCTCAACACATGCAGATACAAAACAAATTTGTAGCAGACCTAATCAGAATAGTTACGTGATTTTATTCATCTTTGTTTAACAGCACATGAGTAGGAGTGATTACTCCTAGTGGGAATAATCCAAGACTAAGACTTGTCATTGTGCAATTGGTGATAAGATAAGGGGCCTAGTGAATTAAGAGCAAATAACATAAGAGTTGATCTGATTCACTAGTGTCAAGATGGGTAAAAGAGTAGAATGGCTTTTGCAGAAGTAATGACCTAGGAGGCTTTCAAGAAGTATAATGATTGGAAATCATTGCATAGACAAAAAAATAGGGTTTGGTTTGTGTAATAAAAAGCCAATAAGTAAGACAGCTATTGCACTTGCTAGAGTTCTGGGCTTTGAATTAAAAATACTTGAGTTTAGATATTACCTTAAATACTTGGAATCTGTATGACCTCAAACATACCATTTAACCTTTGTCTCAGTTTCCTCAAATGCAAAAAAAAAAAAAAGATAAAAAAAAATTTATTCCTCCTCTTCCTGGATTGTTGTGAGGACAAAATGAATTAATGTTTATAAAGCATTTAACCTAGTGTCTGATATATGTACAAATAGTAGTTATGATTATTTTTATTATATTGTGAAATATCTTTAGAGAGCTCTTGAATATAAAGGTAGTACATTTGCATATGACGAGAAGATGAAGAATATGATCATCTTTGCATGTGACTGAGGTGGCTTGGAAGAGTAAATCATGGGAAATGAGTAGATTGAATAACTGACCAATTAAAGTATTTGAGAGTGGTCATTTGTATGTTGAAACCCTCCAGTATGAAGGTCAGAGGTGGGGAGAAGAGAAAGATTCTCTGTCAAATACTGAATCAAATGATTTTGATGATACAAACTTTCTTTTCTAGGAATTCTGTAGCTTTGTCTGTAACATCTGAGGGAGCAGTTGCCAGAGTGTGTCTCTACAAGTTTTGATTCTCAGGAATCTTGGCACTGAACTGGAAGCTTCCCGATATCTCCATTAAGGTATAGGAGATTATTGTCAAAGTGGTAGTGGCTGTTACCTCCTGTCTTTCCCATAGAATGTCTCACTGTTTTACTTAGACTGGCTATCTGCTCTGTGAATGGCAGTTGGTAATCTAATAGGATTTTCCAAAACCCAATGGCATGATTTTCTTTTCTTATCAGTGAAGATCAATGCCCTGAACATGTGGGAGGCACAGGTTAGAGACTGTGAAAATGGGAGACAAAAGTTCACTCTTTCTATCTTGCTATATTGGAGATCTGGGGTGATTAATGATGAAATGATCAGAAGTTAGTTAGAATCTGAAAATCACATTCCCCAGACAAATAATATATAAAAGAAGTAGATAGATATGTCTGGTACCCCCTCTCTCTGAGGAGAATCTCCTGATTCCCTTGCTGAAAGAAATTATAGTTTCCTTTGAAGAAGGGAGTAAGTAAAGTCTTAAAAGGAATATTATAGCTCCCTTTGAATCAAAAAGAATTCCTTCATGGTACTTGTCAGGGATAGCCCTCATTAGTGTAAAGTTGGCTGAACTTCTCTCCATGGAATTTGCTTCCCTAGATGATGCCTGTGAGGGAGAGATAGGCTTGAGGCAGAACAGATAGAGGAGAGAATTCTACTATTGGTAGGAGTTATTCAGTACTTGTTGCTGATGGTGATAAGGAAGGCAGAGGACTTTTCTACAATGAACTCTCCCTGCAATGATTGGCTGTGGGAGATGGGTTAGAAGCAGATCTGATTGCATGGTAAACATTGCCATTCCCAACATTTTGGTAAACATTGGATTAAGGGTCATGGTCTATTTACATTAAGGTCTAAGGAGAGGTGGTGTCCATTGTAATGGTGGTAATTTGACCTGCTTGGCAAACACTTTTTCCTTTGTCTCTCTTAGTGTGCCCTATTGCTTCAAGTATGCTAGCCTGCTTATCCAGTGATGGAGAGTGAAGACTCAACAATAAATTAAAAAGGTTGGAAGAAGATGATACATTTAGCATAAATGGAGAAGTTTGGAAATAAGCTGGATGGAGGGGATGAAGACAATAAATTATCTTCAGAAAAGTTGAATCTAAAATTTTTCCCAAGTCATTCATTTTGAAATACCCAATAGGATGTATTCAAACATCTGCCTTTCATTTTAGCTAGCAAAATGGTATTGCTTGCATATGTCATCTAGAAGGAATAGACAATTTAACAGTTACATAAGGATCATACTACATAAAATAATATCTCCCCTTTAAATTGCTCAAGGGATAAAAGACCTTTAATAGATAATGTCTTACAGTCCTTAAAAAATATTCAGTAAATGAAGAACAAAAGGGTGAGATAGAATTGAAATGTCTTTGAAAAGTCCTATAAGATACTAAAAACTTTTACTGTGCAACAAAACCAAACCAAATAAACAGAAAGCCTAAAGGATCTAAGTACAGATAAATAAGAGACCTTAGTCTCCAAAACATTCATGGATGTGATATTTTTAATATTTCTATTCAATTCAGTGATATCTAATATCTCTCACTTTCTAACGTGAAATGCCTCTTGGCTCTGCTTTGCAAACTGTAAAGCTTGGGGAGCCAAAATAACTAGGTGACATTGATCACACAAGAGCACTGAGAGTTTATAATTCAATAGGAGCCCATTTTGGCCATCCCTTCTTTAAGTTCATCCTATCTAGAGGGAAATGGTCATATAGCAAAACATATTGTGAAAAAATATATCCTACATTTCCTCTTGCAAAATCAATTACTACAAACTTTCTTACAAACCCATACCTTCTTAAAAATAATTTTTCTCAGTTAACCAATAACTGAGTTGGTCATATATATATATATATATATATATATATATGTGTGTGTGTGTGTGTGTGTGTGTGTGTGTATAATATTTTGTGATGTATTTTAAATACTTTAAACATTTATTTAAAATATTTAAAATTGCTTAAATGTTTTAATTTGGGGAAGGAAGAAGAGAATATAATAAACTGCAATTCAGCCGTTGTGCTATAAATTGGTCTTTGAATGTTTATCTCTCACTTTTAAGGCAAAAAGGGAAAAAATTCTACATGATTTTCAGTAAGACTATTTTGGCATGATGAAGATTTATGACAAGATTTCATAACTTCTGAGAGACAAAGGAAAATGAGTAGAGTATAAGAATTACAATTTCATATGGAAATGTTGTTTGCTTTTTGAACCCTTAGATGCAAATTTGTATGTGAGAGATTGTCTAGGAGGTTAAAAGCAATAAATGTCACTGGTTTCTTTGATAGCAAATCTTCAATCAGCTTTCTGGAGAGTACAGTGTGATTCTTCATTACCACTGCCCCTGCAAGCCAGCATCTCAAGAAGTTTGTAGCCTAGGGAAGAGAAGACTTGAAGGAATATGATGAGGTAACTAGGACCTGAAATTTCTCTTTTAATATTGTGCAAGAAAGAATGGACTTATTGTTTTTAGTTTTGGAAAATGAAAGATTAGTAGGTGGAAGATATTTATTTATTATAAAGAAAGACTTCTAAAAAAAAAAAAACTATAGCTGTCCCAAACCAGGGTGAACTGTTTGGAATACCTGTTGACAAGTATTGTCAAAGATATTACTTGGGATTTCTGCTGAACAAGCTAACCTTCAAATGCTCTTTCACACTTGAAGATTTTACCTACTTTTAAAAAAACCATTCAGTAATCTATTATTTGATTTCATTAACCCCCCTCATATACACACCCATTCCATAATCAATCTCCAGAAGTTTACAGGGGTTCCTTTTTCTTTTAAGATTTAAGATTTAAGATTTTATTTCTTTCTATTTCACTTCTCTCATTACATTCTAGCTAACCTGCTCATCTCTTTCTTTTACATGATATTCATCTTCTATGTTCATGATTTTGCATAAATTGTCTCCTATTTCTGGAATGTGTTCTCTTTTTTACAAGTCATGACTACTCTCCTTAGAATTTCATCGTCCTTCAAACCTCAGCAAAAGGTGTATTTCTTTCTTTCCTGACAATCTTCAGTTGTTAGTGCCTTCTTGTCTCTGAAATAACTATGAATTTACTTTGCACAAATACCAAAATTAACAATAAAACACATATGAGAAAAAATACCATCTACATTCAGAGAAAGAACTAATAAGTAGAAATATGTAAAGAATGATAATACATATTTATTTGTGTCTAATGGTAGTCATCACTAGGGTTGGAGAGAGAGAAGAAGAGAAGAAAAAAGAGGGAAAAAAGAAACTTGCAAAATAAATTTATTATATATTTTAAAGGAATAATACATTTTAAATTTTTAAAATTATATTTAAATTTTATTTTATTTTTAATTTATGGAATAAAACAAGCATTTTACCACATGCCATATATGTAGAATATTTGAGAATTTTTGGAATATGGTTCCAAATGGATCTGTAGAAAGATTTATAAGATAGTATATAGTGTTATATATGAAAAATAAATATATTAGATACATTTCAGGAAGGAGGGTAGCTATATGAAGTTTGAACTTAATCATCCATAGCAGATATTCATTATCCATAAAAGAGTAATCTTGGATGTTCAAATTTAATATGAAAACTCAATTTCCTTCTTTCCCGCTATTCTCAAAGGATCCTTTCCTTCTACTACATATCCTAAGCTAAAAAAATAATACTTTGAAATGTATAATTCTAAAGTAATTTTTAGCTTTTCCATTAATTTTTATTTCCTTTCCAAGTTAAAATGCAGTAGTATTCTGAGAAAAAAAATTTAAAGGCAATATATTATTAAAGATACACACTCCCATAGATTATATACATATATTTCTAAAACATATAAGGCCCCTATTTTTTTGTGAGCTAATTTAGCCATTGAGATTTTTTTTTTCCAGGATCTAGGATAACACAGCCACTAATTGGTATCATCTGTTATCTGGAGATGGCTAATACATTTATCTGACAATTATTGGATAAAAATAATGTTTTTCCCCCTTGAACAATGACCCTAAGCACATGGTGATTGTTGTATTGATAGAAAGAAGAACATGCACTGAATTAGAATGATGACCCAGCAGGATATTGAACTCTGGTGCAAAACATCACTGGCACTCAGTGAAATACGATAGCTGAGATAGAGCTGTCTCTTCAGAAATGACTACCCCAGAGAATTAAATGAGAAAACTATGCCAGTTACATGGAAATTATTTTATTTCCTGTCCATTAGCATATTATTGGGGGAAAGTGCAATGTTATTAGGGCAGAACAGAGAACCAAAAATGAGTTCATGCCCACTAAAATTTGATGCTAGATTAGCCATGTTTACTGCAGAACTAAACACTTAACCTCACATTAGAATTTTAAAGTTTGAATGACACTTGGAAAAACAAAAGTGTAGTCAAATCCCCTTTATAAAGAGAAACCAAGGCCATATCAATTATTTGTTCAATGTATTTGTTCAATAACAAACCTATCAGTCTATCTATTTCTTAATAGAACTTGGAGAAGAGCCTCGAATTTCAAACACATATTCTTTCTCTTTTCTTGGGCTTGTGGGGGAATAAGAAGATGGGAAAAGAATCTATGACCCTTGCAACTCATTGTCTCATTGAAGTATACATTATGAGAATAAAATTCATGAGTGTAACCTGCAAAACTCTTAAATGTATCCCAACTTGGACTAAAGGATAATTAGAAAATATGTAATAAACTATGTAAAAAATGATATAATACATAAATCTTGTTAATTTTCTAAGTCAATATGAAACTTACAGGAATTCTTAGGTAGACTTTAGTGGCTTCCATTTCTATTTGAATTTGGCACTGTAATACACAGTTGCACTTAAAAGCAAGCATGTTCATTATTTATAATTTATCACAATTTAAAAAATATATCATATTCTAACTTCCAGAGAAAATGATTTTTTTTTACCCCTAGGAATATAGTCAATATGCTTTGCAAAACTCTGAGCATAAGGAAATGTTTATTTTTCAAAAATACTGTTCTATTGTTGTTTTCTATATTTTGTCAGCCCTCATTTTTCATTGAAATCACATTTATTTTATGAGAACACATCTAAATTTTTACCTCATTACCTATTCAGAATATACTTTATTTAACTATCATAAGGTTTCTGATTCCACACATGGAAGATTACAATTTAAAAGGAGGAGGTTAAATCAGTAGCAGTACGTCTTTTCCCCAAACTACCCTAGACTTAAGTGGATAAGTTGCTTTAAGAACTTGAAATCACTATTATATGTTAAAATAGAATGTTCTTCAGGATAACCATTGCAGTGTATTTATCATTTATTTACTCATACATGTTTTTATCTATATATTTGTTGGAAGGGGTTGTAGTGACTTTTGATTTTTAAGTGTTGAGAATTCTTCATATGAAAACTCCATTTTACAACAAAGATCAGCAAGTTGTAGAACTAAAAAGCTCCATGTAGCATTGGGAATTTAAAAAATTAGTTAATAGTCAGAAAGATAACATGCATCAGAGGGAAGACCTGAACTCAGAATCTTCTGGCTTCACAATAGGATCATTTTATTATGCTGATATTCTCATAGTTTCAATATATTTTCTGTGAAAAAATATTAGACTAAATTCCATGAGAGCAAGAGCTACAACTTCTTTGGATCTCTCACTATTACCTAGTACAGTGTACTATACATAGGAGGAATTTAATATAATAATAGTTTACATTGATTCCTCGCTCTCTTTCTCCCTCTACTCTCTTTCTGTCTTTCTTTCTTTTTTTTTTCTATCTTCCTGTCTCATTGTTTTTCTTTCTCTATGTATCTTTGGCTCTGTCTCTTTCTCTCTCTCTCTCTCTCTCTCTCTCTCTCTCTCTCTCTCTCTCTCTGTGTGTGTGTGTGTATGTGTGTGTGTGTGTGTGTGTATGTATGTATATAAATATGTGACATACTTATAACTACATAGTTATAGTTATTCTTTGATTCTGTATTTACAAATTCTCTTACTTGCTAAAATTTATTTATAATCCCCAAATCAAATCAATCCTCAAGGCACATTTGTGGTCATTTATGGATAGATATTGAATGGTGACAAATTTACGTCACTTGATTCTAACATTCCCATTCCCAGCTGAGGTCAAATAAGGCAGATCTTACTTATTTTAGTTCTTATAACTATACATCTGTAATAATTGTGGCCACATTAGTGGCACATTTTCCACATTTTTTGTGATTTGTTGTTGATGATTTAGCTATTTAAATAACCCTGCAAGTATATTGTTGAAGTATTGTCTAGTATTCCTAAGTGCAAAAAGTCTTTGATATATTTCTTATGGAGAAAATGTATTAGATAAGCTTTATCCAGATATGAGTTAGAGTCCTGTTGGCTATGAGTTTAATGTTAATGAATTATGCTATCTAGGAAAAGAAAATAGATATTCATTGATCTGTATGTGAAATCATTCTGAAAAGTGCTATGGAGAGAAAATATGACCAACTCCTGAAGGAATCCACACACACACACACACACATGAGTTACATATATAGGGAACCAGGTTACATAACTCACATTGTTGAGTATTGAAGCAACTTTTCAGTGGAAAAAAAGACAAATTGGGCAAAATGAGTAGTAAGAGTTTGCATTTACAGGAGACTTTTAGACTTTTACATAATTATATTTGTTTAGCTTTTTATTTATTAATTTGACCATATTTGTTTAATGTTTTTGATACTTTGATTACTCTCCAATCATTTTACCCTCCATAAATTATTTCATAAACCATTTCTTTAATAAAAAAGTTAATTAGCAATTTGTTTTTTCCCAGTTATATGTAAAGATAATTTCTGACTTTTTTTTTTTTTTTTTTTTGCCAAGGCAATTGGGGTTAAATGACTTGCCCAGGGTCACACAGCTAGGAAGTGTTAAGTATCTGAGGCCACATTTGAACTCAGATCCTTCTGACTTTGACATTCATTTTTTAAAACTTTTAGTTCCAAATTCTCTTCCTTCCTCCCTTCCCACTCTACCCCTCTTAATGAAAAAGGAAAGTGAGATACAGCTTTTGCATGCATAGTAATGCAAAACATTTCTATAATAATCATGTTGTAAAAGAAAACAGACCCCCAAAAAAGCCTCACAAATATATATATATATTTAAACAGTATGCTTCAATCTGTATTTAGACAACATCTCTGGGGATGTATAACATATTTTTTTGAGAGTCTTTCAGAGTTGTTTTGGGTCATTGGATTCCTGAGAATAGCTAAGTTGCCCATAGCTTATTCTCTCACAATATTGCTTTTATTCTGTATTTAGTACTTTGCTTGAATTTAAGGAAGTCTTCTGAGAATATCCTGTTCATCATTTCTCATAATATTATAGTATTCCAACTTAATCACATACCAAAATTAGTTGAATCATTACCCAGTTGATGAACATCTGCTCAATTTCTGATTCTTTGCCACCAGAAAAAAATTGCTATAAATATTTTTGTGCATATAGGTCCTTTTCTTTTTGTTTTTATTTTCTTTGTTTTTGTTTTTATCTCTTTGAAGATACTGATCTTGTAGTGGTCTTGTTGGTTAAAGAATATACATGGTTTTATAGCCATTTGGGCATAGGTCCAAATTATTCTATAGAAAGGTTGAATCATTTAACAACTCTACCAATGATGCTTTAATGTCTTATTTTCCTGACATCTTACCCATCATTTATTATCTTCTCTTTCTATCCTATTAGCCAATCCAATATATATATGAAGTCATATCTCAATATTGTTTTGATTTGCATTTTTCTAGTCAATAGTGAGAGTGAACACTTTTTCATATGGCTATAGATAGCTTGGATTACTCCATCTGAAAACCATTCATATCTATTGATCATCAATTAGGAAATGGCTCTTATTTTTACAAATTTAACTCAGTCCTCTGTAGGTGTGAGGAATGAAGTCTTTATCAAACAAATACAGCATACTTTTTTTTCACACTTTTGTTAACTGTATTTTTGACTATCCTATTTCCCAACTATTCTACTGTCTTTCTTCTTTCATTTTGTCCCTCCTCAAAAGAGTTTTGCTTCTGACTACCTCTTCAATCTACCCTCCTTTCTATTACCCGCTTTTCTTTTATCCCCTTTCTCTCCTATTTTCCTATAGGGTAAGATAGTCTTTTATACCTAATTCGGTGTATATGTTATTCCCTCTTTGAGCTAATTTTGATGAGAGTAAGATTCCATGTCAGTTGTTTTTCAAATAGGATATTTCATATTGTTTTCAGTTTTCATTGTTTTGGGTTTTATTATTTTTTTTTTTGTGTTATTTCTCATAGAATCTTTAAGTTCCATTTGCTCCCATCTAATTTTTTATTAAAGATTTTTAATTTTCAAAACACATGCATGGATAATTTTTCAATGTTAAACCTTGCAAAACCTTGTGTTCCAATTTTTTCTCTCCCTCACCTCCACTCCCCTTCCTAGATGGCAAATAATCCAGTATATGTTAAGCATGTTAAAAATATATGTTAAATCCAATACATGCATGCATATTTATACAATTATCTTGCTGCACAAGAAGAATCAGATCAAAAATAAAAAAATGAGAAAGAAAATAAAATGCAAGCAAACAATAACAAAAAGAGGGAAAATACTATGTTGTAATCCACATTCAGTTCCCACAGTCCTCTCTCTAGGTGTAGATGCCTCTCTTCATCACAAGATCATTGGAATTGGCCTGGATCATCTCACTGTTGAAAAGAGCCATGTCCATTGGAATTGATCATGATATAATTTTGTTGTTGTCATGTACAATGATCTCCTGGCTCTGCTCATTTCACTTAGCATCAGTTCATATAAGTCTCTCCAGGCCTCTCTGCAATCACCCTGCTGATTGCTTCTTATAGAACAATAATATTCTATAATATTCATATGCCATAACTTATTCAGCCATTCTCCAACTGACAGGCATCCACTTAGTTTCTAGTTTCTTGCCACTACAAAAAGAATTGCCACAAATATTTTTGTGGGTCCCTTTCCCTCCTTTAAAATGTCTTTGGGGTATAAGTCCAATAGAAACACTGCTAGATCAAAGGGTTTGCACATTTTGATAGCCTTTTGAGCATAGTTCCAAATTGCTAGTTGGATAGTTCACAACTCACAAACAATGTATTTCTGCTCTCATTTTTAAGGCATTATTTTCTTCAGAGAATTTTTGTACTCCTTTTCCATTTGGCCAATTTCACTTTTTGAGGAGTTGTTTATTTCAGTAAAGTTTTGTACCTCTCTTTCCATTTGGCTAATTCTGCTTTTTAAGGCATAATTCTACTCATTGGCTTTTTATACCTCTTTTACTATTGGCCTATTCTGTTTCTAAAGGTCTTACTTTTTTGGGGTCTTTTTTACCCAGTTCTTGACTCATTTTTCATGATTTTCTTCTATCACTCTCATTTTTCTTCTCATTTTTTCCTCTACTTCTCTTTTTTAATTTTCAAAAACCTTTTTCAGCTCTCCCATGGCATGAGAAAAATTCATATTCTTCTTGAAGGTTTTGGATATAAGAACATTGCAATTATTATCATCTTCTGAGTGTGCCTTTGTCACCATAGTAACTTTTATGGTCATAATTTTTTTTCTCTATTATTTACTCATTTTCCCAGCTTATTGCTTGACTTTCATCTCTGTTAAAAAATGACTTTGCTTCCTTGTCATTTTTCTGTGGTTTCTGTTTCTAATGTTTTTAGAGTAATTATTTAAAGGTATTTGGAGAGAGGTGGGTAAGAGTTCAGTCAAGTCATTTCTTTTACTCTGCCATCTTGTATCTGTCTCTATTCTAGTTTTACAGGTCATGTTTTGATTTTGGTGTTCTGTACTTGCTTCTCTGTCAAGATCAATAGACTAATTTATCAAAAATAGTGTCCCTAATAGACAATTTAATGGGGATGAAATTCAGAAGTTAATTTGTTATGTGCAATAAAACAATTATTTTAATTAAAATTCTCCTTTTTCAAGCTAGCATTGTGGCAACTTTTAACACAACTTTTGTCTTCGGTGGTACTTAGGTTCTAAGCTTTTTAACATGTCACCTAGCTCCTAATCCATGTCTTCATTACCTTAGTAATTAATTTAAAATAATTCCAGATGGACTGATGATCAAGGAACCCAATGAAAATCTATATTAAGTGATATTTTCTTCCTCAGAACTGCATGAAAGTTAGCCAGAAACTCACAGAGTCTTCAAATGTATTATAGTTCTACTAAGCAAAATTTTTTTAAAAAGTGCTCAAGTTTTGTAATAATTTTATTTCAGAAAAAAATGTGGACTGTTTACATCTAGGAAAAGGAAAAATATTTCCATTAAAATAGCATTAGATGTATATAGAAAATTTTGACAGGCTGAATGCACTTTTCTGGCACTTAAACATATGGAAGATCAAGAATGTGGCTAGACAGGAAATGCGTGATAACTTAGAGGGTGAGTCTTCTATTAGCCAGATATCTGTTAGAGATCTCTGTCCAAAACAGATCAATTGATATTTTCTTGAGTTCTCCTTCATGCTAATTTCATTCTTCATAAAGTGAAGGAACCAACAAGGAGATTTCTTTTCTTTATTTGATTCTTACCAAGAAGGACATGATTGCTGAGGTAGAAATGATGAATTGTAGTGAAGAAATTCCTATTCTTTCTTGGAATTTATTAGAAATGAAGAGGAAAAGTTGACATAAGATGGCAAAGATCATGAATTTGGAGATATTTTAAAATTTGCATAGAAAGATTGTATGACCTAAAATTATACAGGGAAAAACAGCCATAGAGTGAAAGGAAGCTGTACAAAAATGAAATTCTGTGATAAGGAAAAGCTATCTAAAGTTTTTAGTACATTTGCTCAGGAAAGTTACTATCCAACTTATGTTTGTTTTAAAGACACAAACAGAGGATGAAAGCAAAGTCAGACAAGAAAGGATGAATTTTTAAAATAGTAGCATGCCATAAGAACAAACTGGAGCCCTAAATCTCAATGGATTCAGAGCTTAAACTTGTAAGGAAAGTGTGGGACAATAAAAAGATTTCTTTATCAATAGTTGTAGAAAGAAGATTAAAATAATAGTCATATATATATATATATATATATATATATATATATATATATATATATATATAACTGACAGGAGAGAGAAAACTGAGACACTTAACTATTATTCCATATATATTTTTCTTCCAAGAATAATCTTTGGATGCACAAAAATGGCTAATAGTGTTCAAGAGAGCTTATAACTTCCCCTGATGAGTTGGGTACTGAGCCAATTGGCAGAAATACTTGTTGAGCCACTGGTAATAATCTTTTTTTTTTAATTTTTATTTAATAATTACTTTATATTGACACTCGTTTCTGTTCCGATTTTTTTTTTCCCTCCCTCCCTCCACCCCCTCCCCTAGATGGCAAGCAGTCCTTTATATGTTGGATATGTTGCAGTATATCCTAGATACAATATATGTTTGCAGAACCAAACAGTTCTTTTGTTGCATAGGGAGAATTGGATTCAGAAGGTATAAATAACCCGGGAAGAAAAACAAAAATGCAGATAGTTCACATTCGTTTCCCAGTGTTCTTTCTTTGGGTGTAGCTGCTTTTGTCCGCCATTTATCGATTGAAACTCAGGTCTCTTTGTCAAAGAAATCCACTTCCATCAAAATATGTCCTCATACAATATCGTTGTCGAAGTGTATAATGATCTCCTGGTTCTGCTCATTTCACTTAGTATCAGTTCATGAAAGTCTCGCCAGTCCTCTCTGTATTCATCCTGCTGGTCATTTCTTACAGAACAATAATATTCCATAACATTCATATACCACAATTTACCCAGCCATTCTCCAATTGATGGGCATCCATTCATTTTCCAGTTTCTAGCCACTACAAACAGGGCTGCTACAAACATTTTGGCACATACAGGTCCCTTTCCCTTCTTTAGTATTTCTTTGGGATATAAGCCCAATAGAAACACTGATGGATCAAAGGGTATGCACAATTTGATAATTTTTTGGGCATAATTCCAGATTGCTCTCCAGAATGGTTGGATTCGTTCACAACTCCACCAACAATGCATTAGTGTCCCAGTTTTCCCGCATCCCCTCCAACATTCATCATTATTTTTCCTGTCATCTCAGCCAATCTGACAGGTGTGTAGTGGTATCTCAGAGTTGTCTTAATTTGCATTTCTCTGATCAATAATGATTTGGAACACTTTCATATGAGTGGTAATAGTTTCAATTTCATCCTCTGAAAATTGTCTGTTCATATCCTTTGACCATTTATCAATTGGAGAATGGCTTGTTTTCTTAGAAATTTGAGTCAGTTCTCTATATATTTTGGAAATGAGGCCTTTATCAGAACCTTTAACTATGAAAATGTTTTCCCAGTTTGTTGCTTCCCTTCTAATCTTGTTTGCATTAGTTTTATTTGTACAAAGGCTTTTTAATTTGATGTAATCAAAATTTTCTATTTTGTGATCAGTAATGGTCTCTAGTTCATCTTTGGTCGCAAATTTCTTTCTCCTCCACAAGTCTGAGAGATAAACTATTCTATGTTCCTCTAATTTATTTATAATCTCGTTCTTTATGCCTAGGTCATAGACCCATTTTGATCTTATCTTGGTATATGGTGTTAAGTGTGGGTCCATGCCTAATTTCTGCCATACTAATTTCCAATTATCCCAGCAGTTTTTATCAAATAATGAATTCTTTTCCCAGAAGTTAGATTCTTTGGGTTTGTCAAACACTAGATTGCTATAGTTGACTATTCTGTCTTGTGAACCTAGCCTTTTCCACTGATCCACTAATCTATTTCTTAGCCAATACCAAATGGTTTTGGTGACTGCTGCTTTATAATATAATTTTAGATCAGGTACAGCTAGGCCACCTTCATTTGATTTTTTTTTTCATTAATTCCCTTGAGATTCTCGACTTTTTATTGTTCCATATGAATTTTGTTGTTATTTTTTCTAGATCAATAAAATATTTTCTTGGAAGTCTGATTGGTATAGCACTAAATAAATAGATTAGTTTAGGGAGTATTGTCATCTTTATTATGTTCGCTTGGCCGATCCAAGAGCACTTAATATTTTTCCAATTATTTAAGTCTGACTTTATTTGTGTGGAGACTTTTTTATAATTTTGCTCATATAATTCCTGACTTTCCTTTGGTAGATAGATTCCCAAATATTTTATGGTATCAACAGTTATTCTGAATGGAATTTCTCTTTGTATCTCTTGCTGTTGGGTTTTGTTGGTGGTGTATAAAAATGCTGAGGATTTATGGGGATTTATTTTGTAGCCAGCTACTTTGCTAAAATTATGAATTATTTCCAATAGCTTTTTAGTAGAATCTCTGGGGTTCTCTAGGTATACCATCATATCATCTGCAAAGAGTGATAGTTTGGTTTCCTCATTGCCTACTCTAATTCCTTTAATATCTTTCTCAACTCTTATTGCAGAGGCTAGTGTTTCTAATACGATATTAAATAATAATGGTGATAGTGGGCAACCTTGCTTCACTGCAGATCTTACTGGGAAAGGTTCCAGTTTTTCCCCATTGCATATGATGCTTACTGAAGGTTTTAAATATATGCTCCTGACTATTTTAAGGAAAAGTCCTTTTATTCCTATGCTCTCAAGTGTTTTTATTAGGAATGGATGTTGGATTTTATCAAATGCTTTTTCTGCATCTATTGAGATGATCATATGGTTTTTGTTTGTTTGGTTATTGATATAGTCAATTATGCTAATAGTTTTCCTAATATTGAACCAGCCCTGCATTCCTGGTATAAATCCTACTTGGTCATAGTGTATTATCCTGGGGATGATTTTCTGTAATCTTTTTGCTAATATTTTATTTAAGATTTTAGCATCAATATTCATTAGGGAGATTGGTCTATAATTTTCTTTCTCTGTTTTCAGCCTACCTGGTTTAGGTATCAGTACCATGTCTGTGTCATAAAAGGAGTTTGGTAGGACTCCTTCAATCCCTATTTTTTCAAATAGATTATATAACATTGGAGTTAATTGTTCTTTAAATGTTTGGTAGAATTCACATGTAAATCCATCTGGTCCTGAGGATTTTTTCTTAGGGAGTTGATTGATAGTTTGTTCTATTTCTTTTTCTGAGATGGGACTGTTTAGGATATTTACTTCTTCCTCTGTTAGTTTGGGCAAGCTATATTTTTGGAGGTATTTTTCTATTTCATTTAAGTTGTCGAATTTATTGGCATAAAGTTGGGCAAAGTAACTCCTAATTATTGCTCTAATTTTCTCTGTGTTAGTGGTGAGTTCTCCCTTTTCATTTTTAAGAGTAACAATTTGATTTTCCTCTTTCCTTTTTTTAATCAGATTTACTAAGGGTTTGTCTATTTTGTTGGTTTTTTCATAGAACCAACTCTTAGTTTTATTAATCAATTCAATAGTTTTTTTACTTTCAATTTTATTGATCTCACCTTTTATTTTTAGAATTTCAAGTTTAGTGTTTGACTGGGGGTTTTTAATTTGTTCCTTTTCTAGCATTTTTAGTTGCAAACCCAATTCATTGACCTTCTCTTTCTCTATTTTATACAAATAGGCCTGTAGAGATATGAAATTTCCCCTTATTACCGCTTTGGCTGCATCCCATACATTTTGGTATGATGTCTCATTATTATCGTTTTCTTGAGTGAAGTTATTAATTATGTCTATGATTTGCTGTTTCACCCAATCATTCTTTAGTATGAGATTATTTAGTTTCCAATTATTTTTTGGCCTACTTCCCCCTGGTTTTTTGTGGAATGTAATTTTCATTGCATTGTGGTCTGAAAAGGATGCATTTACTATTTCTGCCTTATTGCATTTGAGTTTGAGGTTTTTAATGTCCTAATATATGGTCAATTTTTGTATAGGTTCCATGAACTGCTGAAAAGAAAGTGTATTCCTTTCTGAATCCATTACATTTTCTCCAGAGATCTATCATATCTAACTTTTCTAGTATTCTATTTACCTCTTTGACTTCTTTCTTATTTATTTTGTGGTTTGATTTATCTAATTCTGAGAGTGCAAGGTTAAGATCTCCCATTATTATAGTTTTATTGTCTATTTCTTCTTGCAGCTCTCTTAGTTTCTCTTTTAAGAATTTAGATGCTACCCCACTTGGTGCATATATATTTAATATAGATAGTGCTTCATTATCCATGCTACCCTTTAGCAAGATATAGTGCCCTTCCTTATCTCTTTTAATTAGATCAATTTTTGCTTTAGCTTGATCTGAGATCAGGATGGCTACCCCTGCTTTTTTGACTTCACCTGAAGCATAGTAGATTTTGCTCCAACCTTTTACCTTTAACCTGCATGTATCTCCCCGCTTCAGGTGTGTTTCCTGTAAACAACATATTGTAGGATTCTGGCTTTTAATCCATTCTGCTAACCGCTTCCTCTTTATGGGGGAGTTTACCCTGTTCACATTTATGGTTAGAATGACCAATTCTGTATTACTTGCCATCTTGTTAACCCCAGTTTATGCTTTTCTCCCTTCTTTCCCCTTTCCCCCCCTTCCCAGTATTAAGCTTGTGAGCACCACTTGCTTCTCACAGCCCTCCCTTTTTAGTATCCCTCCCCCCGCCTTAGAGTTCCTCCCCCTATCTTACCCCTTTCCCTCCCAGTTCCTGTATTCCCTTCCTCTTAGCTTATTCCTTCCCTTTTCACTTTTCCCTTCTCACTTTTCAATGAGGTGGGAGAAGTTTCACCATAGATTGAATATGTCTTAAGATTTTTCACTTAAAGCCAATTCTGAAGGCAGTAAGATACCCACTATATTCATCCTCCTCCATTGTTTCTCTCAGATATAATAGGTTTCCTATGCCTCTTCATGAGATGTACTACCCCCACTTTACCCTTTTTCTGGTACAATGTCCTTTCCACATCAATTTCTAGAACAAGGTATACATGTATTCTTTATACATCTATATAGTCAAAATATAGTTCCCAAGATTAATCTTTACCTTTTTAGATTTCTCTTGAGTTCTATATTTGTAGATCAAACTTTTTGTTAAGTTCTGGTTTTTTCATCAGAAATAGATGAAATTCGCGTACTTCGTTGAATGTCCATCTTCTTCCCTGGAAAAAGATGCTCCTTCTCGCTGGGTATGTTATCGAGCTTCCTCTACAGACTGCAGGGGGCAGCAGTGAGGCATTAGCAGGACTGTGTGCGCCTGCGCTCTGAGATCCCAGAGCTTGCTGAGTCACTGTGGGGGGGGGTGGAAGGTGGGGGGCGGCCAGGTCCCGAGAGACTCCAGCTGTTTGGGGTTGTATTCTTCACCCCGGGTGTTTTTAGCTTCTCTGCTGGGCTGCTGACTTGCTGCCGGAGCAAAGTATCCAAACCTGTAGCGAAGCTCTCCCCGCAGAGACGGCTGCGATCACTCCCCATCCCCTCTCCAGTCTGCTCCTGTGCTCTCACTGCCGCTGCCCGCCGCCTGCGCCCGATCTAAAACCGTCCCAGCCCTCCAGTAAAGACAAACCTTTCTTGGCGAATCTCAAGGATGGCTTCTCTTGGTAACTATTTGTGGGTTTTTTTTTCAGTCAAGCATTAATTCAGAGGCTTGTAAAGAAATGGATAGTGAGAGAAAGCATGGAGCTTATGCAGCTGTGTGCCTCCTCTCTGCCATCTTAAGTCCCCACTGGTAATAATCTTTCAAGAAGAAGAAGAATGGGAGAAGATCAGATAAAGTGAGAGGGATAAATATTTCAATTTTCAAAAAAGAGAAGAGCAACCTAGAAAATAGTGATCTTAAATTTAATTCTTCAATGCAATCTAAATTTTAAGGTTGGATCATTTGCATGAGATTTTCATTGTTAGTGAAGAGAATTATGATGAGACAATGCATGCCTTCACTCATTGATTATTTTTAGTATAGATTTTTAGTTTTTTAGCAGTCTTCAGTATTCATATTTGTCATGTTGTGTAAAAAGAAATCAACTTAAAAGAAAAAAAAAGAGGAAAAAATAAGCAAATAAATAACAACAACATAAAGGTGAAAATACTATGATTTGATTCACATTTAGTCTCCATAGTTCTCTCTCTGGATGCAGATGACATCTTACATCCCAAATCTATTGGAGTTACTTTGAATCATCACATTGTTGAAAAGAACCAAGTCCATCACACTTGATCATCACATAATCTTGGTTATTACTATGTACAATGTTCTTTTGGTTCTACTCACTTCACTCAGCATTACTTCATGTACATCTTTCCAAGTTTTTCTAAAATCAGCCTGCTCATCATTTTATATAGAGAAATAACATTTTATTACATTCATATACCATAATTTATTAAGTCATTCCTCAAGTGATGTTCATCCATTTGGTTTCCTACTTACTTGCCACTACAAAAAAGAACTGCTATATATATGTTTGTGCTTGTGGGTCCTTTTCCCTCTTTTATGATTTCTTTGGGATACAGACCCAGTAGAGGGATTGCTGATTCAAAGAATATGCACACTTTTAGGCATGCCTTCATTTAGGACAGAATTGGTGCTGTGTAGAGAAGTGTTTCAAGAATGACACATAGTTTAAGACTCTCTTTCGGAAGAGAACTGTGGAAAGATAAAAGAATTTAGGAATTAGAAAGCAGTAGAGGACCTTTTGCTTCAATAGATTCCTAATTTCCAATATATCTCTTTAGAGATTGGAAGGGAGGGAGAATTCAGTTGCTCTGTGTCTTTTTTGAAATATAATCTAAGCTAGTAAGAAATAGAACAAACTATCAATCAACTCCCTAAGAAAAAATCCCCAGGACCAGATGGATTTACATCTGAATTCTATCAAACATTTAAAGATCAATTAACTCCAATGCTAAATAAACTATTTGAAAAAGTAGGGATTGAAGGAGTCCTACCAAACTCCTTTTATGACACAGACATGGTACTGATACCTAAACCAGGTAGGCTGAAAACAGAGAAAGAAAATTATAGACCAATCTCCCTAATGAATATTGATGCTAAAATCTTAAATAAAATATTAGCAAAAAGATTACAGAAAATCATCCCCCGGATAATACACTATGACCAAGTAGGATTTATACCAGGAATGCAGGGCTGGTTCAACATTAGGAAAACTATTAACATAATTGACTATATCAATAACCAACCAAACAAAAACCATATGATCATCTCAATAGATGCAGAAAAAGCATTTGATAAACTCCAACAGTCATTCCTAATAAAAACACTTGAGAGCATAGGAATAAAAGGACTTTTCCTTAAAATAGTCAGGAGCATATATTTAAAACCTTCAGTAAGCATCATATGCAATGGGGAAAAACTGGAACCTTTCCCAGTAAGATCTGGAGTGAAGCAAGGTTGCCCACTATCACCATTATTATTCAATATTGTATTAGAAACACTAGCCTCTGCAATAAGAGTTGAGAAAGAGATTAAAGGAATTAGAGTAGGCAATGAGGAAACCAAACTATCACTCTTTGCAGATGATATGATGGTATACCTAGAGAACCCCAGAGATTCTACTAAAAAGCTATTGGAAATAATTCATAATTTTAGCAAAGTAGCAGGATACAAAATAAATCCCCATAAATCCTCAGCATTTTTATACACCACCAACAAAATCCAAGAGCAAGAGACACAAAGAGAAATTCCATTCAAAATAACTGTTGATAGCATAAAATATTTGGGAATCTATCTACCAAAGGAAAGTCAGGAATTATTTGAGCAAAATTACAAAAAAGTTTCCACACAAATAAAGTCAGACTTAAATAATTGGAAAAATATTAAGTGCTCTAGGATAGGCCGAGCAAATATAATAAAGATGACAATACTCCCTAAACTAATCTATCTATTTAGTGCTATACCAATCAGACTTCCAAGAAAATATTTTAATGATTTAGAAAAAATAACAACAAAATTCATATGGAACAATAAAAAGTCGAGAATCTCAAGGGAATTAATGAAAAAAAAAATCAAATGAAGGTGGCCTAGCTGTACCTGATCTAAAATTATATTATAAAGCAGCAGTCACCAAAACCATTTGGTATTGGCTAAGAAATAGATTAGTGGATCAGTGGAAAAGGCTAAGTTCACAAGACAGTATAGTCAACTATAGCAATCTAGTGTTTGACAAACCCAAAGAATCTAACTTTTGGGATAAGATTTCATTATTTGATAAAAACTGCTGGGATAACTGGAAATTAGTATGGCAGAAATTAGGCAAGGACCCACATTTAACACCATATACCAAGATAAGATCAAAATGGGTCTATGACCTAGGCATAAAGAACGAGATTATAAATAAATTAGAGGAACATAGGATAGTTTATCTCTCAGACTTGTGGAGGAGAAAGAAATTTGTGACCAAAGATGAACTAGAGACCATTACTGATCACAAAATAGAAAATTTTGATTACATCAAATTAAAAAGCCTTTGTACAAACAGAACGAATGCAAACAAGATTAGTAGGGAAGCAACAAACTGGGAAAACATCTTTACAATTAAAGGTTCTGATAAAGGCCTCATTTCCAAAATATATAGAGAACTGACTCAAATTTATAAAAAATCAAGCCATTCTCCAATTGATAAATGGTCAAAGAATATGAACAGGCAATTTTCAGATGATGAAATTGAAACTATTACCACTCACATGAAAGAGTGTTCCAAATCACTATTGATCAGAGAAATGCAAATTAAGACAACTCTGAGATACCACTACACACCTGTCAGATTGGCTAAGATGACAGGAAAAAATAATGCTGAATGTTGGAGGGGATGTGGGAAAACGGGGACACTGATGCATTATTGGTGGAGTTGTGAATGAATCTATCCATTCTGGAGAGCAATCTGGAATTATGCCCAAAAAGTTATCAAACTGTGCATACCCTTTGATCCAGCAGTGTTTCTATTGGGCTTATACCCCAAAGAGATACTAAAAAAAGGAAAGGGACCTGTATGTGCCAAAATGTTGGTAGCAGCCCTGTTTGTAGTGGCTAGAAACTGGAAAATGAATGGATGCCCATCAATTGGAGAATGGCTGGGTAAATTGTGGTATATGAATGTTATGGAATATTATTGTTCTGTAAGAAATGACCAACAGGATGAATACAGAAAGGCTTGGAGAGACCTACATGGACTGATGCTAAGTGAGATGAGCAGAACCAGGAGATCATCATACACTTCGACAACAATATTGTATGAGGATGTATTCTGATGGAAGTGGATTTCTATGACAAAGAGACCTAACTGAGTTTCAATGGATAAATGATGGACAGAATGGCTACACCCAAAGAAGGAACACTGGGAAACGAATGTGATCTATTTGCATTTTTGATTTTCTTCCCGAGTTATTTTTACCTTCTGAATCCAATTCTCCCTGTGCAACAGGAGAAATGTTTGGTTCTGCAAATATGTATTATATCTAGGATATACTGCAACATATTTAACATATATAGGACTGCTTGCCATCTTGGGGGGGATGGAGGGAGGGAGGGGAAAAAACGAAACATAAGTGAGTGCAAGGGATAATGTTGTAAAAAATTACCCTGGCATGGATTCTGTCAATACAAAGTTATTATTAAATAAAATTAAATTAAAAAAAAAAGAAATATAATCTAAGCTCTGTAACTCCTCTTATTTCTGTTTGCAATTTGCTTGAATAAATAGATTTATTCGCTATTTGTGATGTTCTTCTGTGTAATGAGCAAATGGTGGGAAAGGATCAAGGTAGTGAATATGGAGTGTAGAAGTTTAATTATTTTAAAATATGATATCTTCATGTTAGTTATATATTAGATAAGCAAGAGATAGCCATCAATGCCTCCCCATAAGCCAGAGTTTGACAATGCATGTATATATAACATAACCTATATTGGCATTACAAATACATACATACATACACACACACACATACACAACCATACACACACATACAGGCACAGATTCTTACACTGAATATTCTAGCTACCTGCTACAGTAGAAAAAGCACTGATTTTGGAGTCAGGAAGACTCAAACCTATCCTCAGACATTTATAGTTATGTGGACAAGTCACTTAACCTCTATTTGCCTTGGTTGACTCCTATGTGAAATGGCAATAATAGTACTTGCTTTTCAGGGTTGCTGTGAGTATGAAGTAAAAGAATTATAAAGTATTTAACATAGTACCTGGTTAGTAAATATTTATTATAAAATTTTAACAGAGGAATGCCTAGTGGATATGCAGAAAAGAAAGGAGTGACAAAGAGCTGGCTTGTCTTCATTAGCCATACTCGATTAATTTCTTTTTTTTTTTTTTTGCATATTCCTACATTAATATTCATAGAAATACTCTTAATTTCTCTGAATTTAACAAATTTTCTTCTTATATTCTTTGGGACAAAATGGAAAGATTTGGAATGAATGATAGTAAAGTGTATTCAGCTCTTCCTGAATGGCTTAGGTTAAGGTTCATTACTGATGACTGGATGTCAGTTGGAAGTTTTTAGTGGAAAACTTCTGGATCTTATGCTGAATTTTACAAAGTGTAACATTTTTGTCAGTGACTGGGATAAAAACATAAATGACACAGGTAACAAATTTCAAGATGACACAAAGCCAAGAGTAATAGTTAACACTATGGATGATAGTTAAAATGAAAAAGATCTTGATAGATAAGAAATCTTGTTTGAATCTAGTGAGATGAAATGCAATAGGTATAAATATTTCAATTTTAAAATCAACTTTTAAGATATAAGATTTACAATATGGGATATGAATAGGAGACATATCTATTAGAAAAAACTCTTGGAATTTAGGTTGATATTTTATGAAAATAAAAAAAATAACAATATTAAAAGAACAATGGTTTCTGATACTAAAAATATAATGCCTCCACTTTATTTTTCCTTAGTTCATGTCTAGAGTACTGTCTTTAATTTTAGGAATCATATTTTAGAAAGAATCCAAGAAAATTAGAGAGGGTTCAGAGAAAGATAGCAAAGGAGGGTCTCAAGAGAATTAGGGGTATTATCTAAAATAGTACTATAATTGGTAGAGACAATGCTATAAAGGTTCATAGAAGGGGACAATCAAATCTGGATGAAATGATTAGAGGATTCATGTAGGAAGTGCTATTTTAAGTTGCAACTGGAAAGATAGATAAGAAATCAATAGATGGATGCTACATTCATATAAACATTCTATAATGTAAGCAAATAGCAGCAAGGGGGGACTCAAGTCATATTCACTGAGAAAGGAGTAAACCATTAGTTGGAATATAAAGATTGCCGAGAAGTGGAAAAGTGAGGTATTTTGTAGGAGTTCAATTTTGGGTGTCTAACAATGAAAGATAGCTTTGTTAAATGGATAGAGTCAAGGAGACTTGGTATCAAGTCCTATTTTTTTAGACTTTCTAGCTGTGTTGAACATGAGCAGTTCACTTAAAGATCCCAAGTTTGAGTTTTCTTATCCATAAAAAAGTATGAAATAAAAATACATTTATTACTTATATTATAGAATTGTTGTAAGGAAAATACTTTGTAAAAAAACAATAAAAATGTTATATAAGTAAGTATTATTTTTTTTCTTCTAAGGGTAAAGAAAAAGAAAAAAAAAGAAAAGAAAACTAATAATGAGATTGATTCTTACAATCATAGGGATGAAAAGAAGGGAGTACCTAGTTAATGGACATGTGTTGATTTGTTTCCTTAAAGCAGATTAAGAACCATTGCTGAATGTTTATTAAATGCTTTCTTTTGAAAATACAAGAATGGAAAAAAGCAGAAGAGTATATAATTTTGCTGATCACATATTATACTAAGAAAACAAAGAATATTTTAACAAGGATGTTTTAAATGATCACTTTTCATACTTATTTTATTCTGCATCATAATTTCCTAATTAAGCAATCTAATTACAAGTTGTGAATTTGATAATCATATGTATTTAGGTTAATTGTGTTAATCATTCATTACAGTAGACCTGCCAAAGTGGTAACCCATGACAAATAAATCTTTTATAGAAATGCAATTCAAGTATTAGAATATGGAATGACACTCCTGGATAGAAGTATCAAAGTCAAAATATACCATTATATATATATATATATAAATATATAATTTTTTTTAAATTCCTGAAATCAAAGAAAATTACTATTCCTCTACATTTAAACTAAAATTGGGAATTGTTTTAGTGTTAATTTCATTAACATGAATACAATGTTAAAAGTGTGCTTAGAAACATTTTTGTTTTGAATCCCGTCAATTAAAAAGGAGCAAATGCTTTGGGAAGGAAATAATCAGCATATGTCACAGATAAATATTTGGGAAGCAAAAAATATGGATGTCAAATTTACAAATTTGTTCTTTGAATATTTATATTTTCAAAACTAGTTTTGCAAATCAGTTTTTAAAAAGAACTATTAAAAACATGCTTATTGGTTTAAAAAAACTTTGCATTTCCATAGATTTGGAATCCTGTATTCTTTATTATCTCCATAGTGAAAGAATGCATATCAACATAACTAGTAAATCCATAAATGCCAATTATTTTCATTCTGAGAATCGATTCATAAATCAATGCAAAGCAATTAGCATGAATTAGAAATGACAATAAACTCTGATCAATCTATAAATATTTACTAAGAATTGTCAAGCACTGTATTAGACAATGGACATGTCTGTGAAACAGAATATAAATTCCATCATGGCAAAGACTATATATGATGTACATATGTAATAAGAAAATATGAAATACTTGAAATTAATAAAAGAAAAAATTAAAGATATAACAATAGAAATATCTGGAAAAAACTCATGAGAAAATTAAAGCTCAAACTGAACTTTGAAGGAAATGGAAATTTGAGCAATGTTTTAATCCTAATAAATATTTCATTATTAAAATCGCAATGCAACAATTTGAATTTTGTTAAACCAAATTGTATTCAGTACTGCAATTTGTTAGACTAACAATGTATTTTTACACCTCTCTAACAGATTGAATATTTGCTTTTATGTATGTACTTTAAAAAATATATCTATTTCTTCATAAAACATGTTAGAAGAACATGTGTCAGAACAAAATGGAAAAACCTGAGAGAGAAAAACAACAGAAAAAAAAAAAAAACAAGTGAATATAGCATGTGTCAATTTGTGTTCCATCTCCATAATTCTTTTTCTAGAAGCAAATGGCATTTTCTTTCCAAAATTTTTGGGATTGCCTTGGATAACTAAATCACTGAGAAGAACCAAGTCTTTCATAGTTGATCATCACACATTCTTTCTGTTGTTATGTACAATGTATTTCTGGTTCTGTTTATTTTGCTCAGCATTGGTTCATGTAAATCTTTCCAGGTCTTTCTAAAATCAGTTTGTTCACAATTTTTTAATAGAACAATGACATTTCATTACCTTTTGTCTATCACAATGTATTCAGCTGTTCCCCAATTGAAGGGAATTTTCCCTTCATTGCTACCACAAAAAAAGCTGCTGCAAACATTTTTGGACATGTGAGTCCTTTATGACTTCCTTATGACTTCCTTGGGATACAGAACCAGTAGGTACACTGCTGATTCAAAATGCACCTACTGAATATTTATGTCAATTTCAACTTTACAGCAATCACATGAATTGGCTTTAAAGGGTAAATATTAGGCATCTTTATGGATCAGGATCCCAATTCTGTTAAGCTAGATTACTTTCATACTATCTAGTTTAAACCTGTCTATTCTTCACATAGAAGAACCAGTAAAGGGGCAGAGTCAAAACTGAGCTCTCTCTGATATCCCTCAGATCATCACCAAATCAAGCCTCTGAACTAGTTTTGGAGTGAAAGAACCCACAAATATTTGGAATGTAACAAATTTCTAGCAGAAGATATTTGGAAGAACTTCAGAAAAGTCTGTTTCACTCAAGCATGGAAGAGGGGCCATGCATAGGCACAATTCTCAGACCCAGAGCAGTGTAGGTTCTGTAGGCTGAGGAATATAACAGGAGGAATTTATAGCAGTATTGGCTACTCTCTCCTGGTTGCAAGCCAATAGATCAGCAGATTAGCTGTAAGACATCCAGCACAAAGACAAAAGACAAATAGTGAGCCTTTGAACCCCAAAATAACATGGGACATGGTTACATCCACTCAGAACCATAAGTTACTCAGCACTGTCCCAATACAGCCACTGTCACCTGTAGAGGAAGCTTGGACAACCTTTCTTTTACCCTAAAAGCAAATATCAACTTTTTAAAAAATGAGCAAAAAAAGCAAAATGAACTCTGACTATAGATAGTTCTTAAGGAGAAAGAAAAGAACAGAATTCAAACCCTAAAGACACTAAAAGTAGATCATCTTTAAATTAAGTTCCAAAGGGTGATAAGAATCGGTCCCCATCTCACAAGTATCTTTTGAAAGAATTAAAAAAAAAGATCTTTAAAAAGAATTAGAAGAAAAATGGGAAACAAAATGAGAACTTTGCAAGAGAATTTGGAAAAGGAAACAAAGAAATTATCTGAAGAAAAGTCCTTAAAAAGGGAAAAATCAAATAACTCTTTACAAAATAGACTTGATAAAATGGAAAAAAAAAATATAACTTCTTACAAAATAGTTGACAAAATTGAAAAATAAAACAACTCTTTGAAATACAGAATTTGTGAAGAAAAAAGTTCATTGAACAAAACAACTCATTTAAAAATCAATTGGCCAAATACAAAAGGAGCTAAAAAAGATAACTGAAGAGAATAATTCACCAAAATTAGAACTGAACAAATGGTAATGAATGACACAATGAGACATCAAGAATTAGTCAAACAAAACCAAAAAATGAAAAAAAAAATAGAAGAAAATATAAAATACCTTATTTGAAAAACAAATGACCTAGAAAATAGATCCAGGAGAGACAATTTAAGGATTATTAGATTTCCTGAAAACCATGATTAAAAAAAAGAGCTTTAACATCATCATTCATGAAAATCATCAAGGAAAACAGTTCTGATGTACTAGAACCAGAAGGTAAAATAGTCATTTGAAAGAATTCACCAATTATCTCCTGAAACAGACACCAAATTAAAACTCCAAGGAACATCATAGCCAAATTTCAGAAATATCAAATCAAGGAGAAAATATTGCAAGCAGCCAGGAGGAAACAATTAAAATATTGAGGAGGCATGAGCAAAGTAATCAGAATATTCCAGGACTTGGTAGCTTCCACTGTAAAGGATCACAAGGCATGGAATCTGATATTCTGAAAGGCAAAGAGATTTTTTATTAGGCATGCAACTAAAAAAGATAGAAAAAGAAAAAATTAAACACCCCCAAGTAAAGACCAAATTTGAAATTCTGAAAAAAAGGGAGAATAATAAAATTGAAAATAAAAATAACTATTGAACCAATGAACAAAACTAAGAGCTGGTTTTATGGAAACAACAACAACAACAACAACAAAATAGATAAACCTTTAGTTAATTTGATCAGAAAAAGGAAAGAAGAAAATCAAATCGTTATCAAATTTAAAAGGCTGAACTTTCCACCAATAAAGAAGAAATTGGAGCAATAATTAAAAATTATTTTGTCTAACTATATGCCAATAAATAGGATAATCTAACTGAAATAGATGAATATCAAAAATATAGATTGCCCAGATTAAAAGAGGAGGAAAAAAATAAGTCCCATTTTAGAAAAAGAAATTGAACAAGTTATTAATCACCTCCCTAAGAAAAAATCTCCAGGGTCAGATGGAATTACCTGGGAATTCTACCAAACATTTAAAGAACAATTCCAATATTATGCAAACTCTTTGGAAAAATAGGAAAAGAAGGAATCCCACCAAATTCTTTTTATGACACAGACATGGTGCTGATACTTAAACCTAGTAGAGTCAAATCAGAGAAAGAAAATTATAGAGCAATTTCTGTAATGAATATTGATGTAAAAAACCTTAAATAAAATATTAGCAAAGAGATTACAGAAAGTTATCCCCAGGATAATACACCATGACCAAGTAGAATTTATAGTCGAAATACAATGTTATTTCAATTTTAGGAAAACCATTAGCACAATTTACTGTATAACCAAACTAACCAAAAATCATATAATTATCTCAATTGATGGAGAAAAATCATTTGACAAAACCCAACACCCAATCCTATTAAAAACATTAGGCAGTATAGGAATAAATGGAGTTTTCCTTAAAATGATCAATAGCTTATATTTATAGCCATCAACAAGCATCAGATATAATGGGGATTAACTGGAAGCATTCCCAATAAGATCAGGGATGAAACAAGGTTGCTCCCTATCACCATTACTATTCAATATTGTATTAAAAATGTTAGTTTAGACAAAAAGAGAAGAAAAATAAATGAAAGGAATTAGAATAGGTAAGAAGAAAACCAAATTTATCACTTCACAAATATGATGATATATTTAGGAAATCCTAAAAAAACTACTAGAAACAATGCACAACTTTAGCAAAGTTGCAGGATACAAAATATTTCCAAATAAATCATCAGCACTTTTACATATTACCAAGAAGGTCCAGCAGGAAGAGATGCAAAAATTCCATTTAAAATAATTGTAGATAATATATAACATTTGGGATACTATCTGCTAAGCCAAAGTCAAGAACCATATGAACACAATTACAAATTTTTTTTCCACAAAAATAAAGTCCAATTTCATCTTTCAGGGGAAAAAAAAGGAAGTGCTCTTGGATGGGCCAAACTGATATAATAAAAATAAAAATAATACCTAAATTAATATACTTATTCAGTGTCATAACTATCTAACTCCCAAGAAATTATTTCGTAGATCAAGAAAATGTAACAATCTAGCAAAAAGTCAACAATTTTAAGGGAATTAATGAAACAAAATGCAAATGAAGGTAGCTTAGCTGTGCCAGACTTAAAACTATATTATAAAGCAGTGGTCATCAAAACTATATAGTACTGGCTAAGAAATAGCTTACTCAATGCATCCTTTTATCCTTTTCAGACCACAATGCAATGAAAATTACATTCAATAAAAAGCCAGGGGAAAATAGATCAAAAAATAATTGGAAACTAAATAATCTCATACTAAAGAATGATTGGGTGAAACAGCAAGTCATAGACATAATTAATAATTTCACCCAAGAAAATGACAATAATGAGATGTCATACCAAAACGTGTAGATAAAGCCAAAGTGGTAATAAGGGGAAATTTAATATCTCTAGAGGTATACTTGCATAAAATAGAGAAAGAGAAGGTCAATGAATTGGGCTTGCAATTAAAAATGTTAGAAAAGGGACAAATTAAAAACCCTCAGTCAAACACTAAACTTGAAATTCTAAAAATAAAAGGAGAGATCAATAAAATTGAAAGTAAAAAAAAAATAACTATTGAATTAATTAATAAAACTAAGAATTGGTTCTATGAAAAAACCAACAAAATAGATAAATCCTTAGTAAATCTGATATTAAAAAAGGAAACAGGAAAATCAAATTGTTAGTCTTAAAAATGAAAAGGGAGAACTCACCACTAATGAAGAGGAAATTAGAGCAATAATTAGGAATTACTTTGCCCAACTTTATGCCAATAAAGATCAGGGATGAAACAAGGTTGCTCCCTATCACCATTACTATTCAACTTAAATGAAATGGAAGAATACCTTCAAAAATATAGCTTGTCCAGATTAACAGAGGAAGAAGTAAACAGACTAAACAGTCCCATTTTAGAAAAATAAATAGAACAAGCTATTAACCAACTCCTTATGAAAAAATCCCCAGGACCAGATGAATTTATATGTGAATGCTACCAAACATTTAAAGAACAATTAACTCCAATGCTATATAAACTATTTGAAAAAGTAGGGATTGAAGTAGTCTTACCAAATTCCTTTTATGACACAGACATGGTACTGATACCTAAACCAGGTAGGTTGAAAACTGAGAAAGAAAATTATAGACCAATCTCCCTAATGAATATTGATGCTAAAATCTTAAATAAAATATTAGCAAAAATATTACAGAAAATCATCCTCAGGATAACACACTATGACCAAGTAGGATTTATACCAGGAATGCAGGGCTGGTTCAATAGTAGAAAAACTATTAGCATAATTGACTATATCAATAACCAAATTAACAAAAAAAAAAAAGATCATCTCTATAGATGCAGAAAAAGCATTTGATAAAATCCAACATCCATTCCTAATAAAAACACTTGAGAATATAGGAAGAAATGGACTTTTCCTTAAAGTAGTCAAGAGCATATATTTAAAACCATCAGTAAGCATCATATGCAATGGGGAAAAACTGGAACCTTTCCCAGTAAGATCAGGAGTGAAACAAGATTCCCCATTGTCACCATTATTATTCAATATTGTATTAGAAATGCTAGCTTTGGTGATAAGAGTTGAGAAAGACATTAAAGTAATTAGAGTAGGTAATAAGGAAGCCAAATTATCACTCTTTGCAGATATCATGGTATACTTAGAGAATGCCAGAGATTCTACTAAAAAGCTAGTAGAAATAATACATAATTTTAGCAAAGTTGCAGGATACAAAATAAATCCCCATAAATCCTCAGCATTTTTATATATCACCAACAAAATCCAATAGCAAGATATACAAAGAGAAATTCCATTCAAAATAACTTTTGATAGCATAAAATATTTGGGAATCTATCTACCAACGGAAAGTCAGGAATTATATGAGCAAAATTACAAAGCACTTTCCACACAAATAACGTCAGATTTAAATAATTGGAAAAATATTAAGTGCTCTTGGATAGGCTGAGCGAATATAATAAAGATGACAATACTCCCTAAACTAATCTATTTATTTAATGCTATACCAATCAGAATCCCAAGAAACTATTTTAATGACCTAGAAAAAAATAACAACAAAATTCATATGGAAGAACAAAAAGATCAAGAATTTTAAGGGAATTAATGAAAAAAAAAATCAAATGAAGGTGGCCTAGATGTACCTGATCTAAAATGATATTATAAAGCAGCAGTCACCAAAACCATTTGGTATTGGCTAAGAAATAGATTAGTTGATCAGTGGAATTATTCACAAGTTAAAGGTTAGGTTCACAAGACAAAATAGTCAAACTATAGCAATCTAGTGTTTGACAAAACCAAAGATCCCAACTTTTGGAATAAGAATTCATTATTTGACAAAAGCTCCTGAGAAAACTGGAAATTAGTATGGCAGAAATTAGGCATGGACCCACACTTAACATCATATTCCAAGATAAGATCAAAATGGGTCCATGATTTAGGCATAAAGAATGAGATCATAAATAAATTAGAGGAACAAAGGATAATTTACCTCTCAGACTTGTGGAGGAGGAAGGAATTTATGACCAAAGAAGAACTAGAGATCATCATTGATCACAAAATAGAAAATTCTGATTACATCAAATTAAAAAGCCTTTGTACAAACAAAACTAATGCAAATGAAATTAGAAGGGAAGCAACAAACTAGGAAAACATTTTCACAGTTAAAGGTTCTGATAAAGGCCTCATTTCCAAACTATATAAAGAATTGACTCTAATTTATAAGAAATCAAGCCATTCTCCAATTGATAAATGGTGAAAGGATATGAACAGACTATTTTCAGATGATGAAATTGAAACTATTTCCACTCATATGAAAGTGTTGCAAATCACTATTGATCAGAGAAATGCAAATTAAGACAACTCTGAGATACCACTACACACCCATCAGATTGGCTAAGATGATAGGAAAAAATAATGATGAATGGTGGGTGGGATGCAGGAAAACTGGGACATTGATGCATTGTTGGTGGAGTTGTGAATAAATCCAACCATTCTGGAGAGCAATCTGAAATTATGCCCAAAAAGTTATCAAACTGTGCATACCCTTTGATCCAGTGCTACTACTGGGTTTATATCCCAAAGAAATACTAAAGAAGGGAAAGGGACCTATATGTGCCAAAATGTTTGTGGCAGCCCTGTTTGTAGTGGCTAGAAACTGGAAATTGAATGGATGCCCATCAATTGGAGAATGGTTAGGTAAATTGTGGTATATGAATGTTATGGAATATTATTGTTCTATAAGAAATGACCAGCAAGATGAATACAGAGAGTTTGGAGAGACTTACATGAACTGATGCTAATTGAAATGAGCAGAACCAAGAGATTATTATATACTTCAACACCGATACTGTATGAGGATGTATTCTGATGGAAGTGGATTTCTTCGACAAAAAGAAGTTCTAATTCAGTTCCAGTTGATCAATGATGGACAGAAGCAGCTACACCCAAAGAAAGAACACTGGGAAATGAGTGTAAACTGTTTGCATTTTTGTTTTTCTTCTCAAGTTATTTTTCCATCTAAATCCAATTCTTTCTGTGCAACAAGAGAACTGTTCAGTTCTGCACACATATATTGTTTCTAGGATATACTATAACATGTTTAACATGTATTAGACAGCTTGCCATCTAGGGGAGGGGATGGAGGGAAGGAAGAGAAAAGTTGGAACAGAAGTGAGTAAAAGGGATAATGTTGTAAAAAAATTAACCAGGCATATGTTTTGTCAATAAAAAGTTACAATAAAAAAAATTAATTAAAAAAATAACGTAGTAGGCTCACAAGACAAAATAGTCAATGACTATTGTAATCTAGTGTTTAACAAACCCAAAGACCCAGCTTTTGGGATAAGAACTCGCTATTTGACAAAAACTGTTGAGAAACTTGGAAATTAGTACAGCAGAAACTAGGCACATCTAACACCCTAAACCAAGATAAGATAGAAATGTATTCATGATTTACACAGAAAAAGTAATATTATCAGCAAATTAGAAGAATAAAGGATAGTTTAACTCTCAGATCTGTAAAAAAGAAAGGAATTTGTGGCCAAAGGAGAACTTGAGTATATTATTGAATGCAAAATGGTTAATTTTGATTATATTAAGTTAAACATTTTTGTTCAAACAAAACCAATGCAGACAAAATTAAATTGGAAGTGATAAACTGGGGAAATATTTTTATATTCAATGATTTCAATAAAGGCCTAATTTCTAAAATATATAGAGAATTGAATCAAATTTATAAGAATTCAAACCATTCTCCAATTGATAAATGACCAAAGTATATGAACAGGCAATTTTCAGATGAAGAAATTAAAACTATTTCTAGCTTATGAAAAGTTGCTCTAAATCATTATTGATCAGAGAAATTAAATTTAAGATAACTTTGAGATAGAACTACATATCTCTCAGAGTACCTAAAATGGCAGGAAAAAAATAATAATGAATATGGGAGGAGATGTGGGAAAACTGGTACTCTAATACATTGTTGGTAGAATTGTGAACTGATTCAACTATTCTGGAGAGCAATGTGAAACTGTGCCCAAAGGGCTATAAAACTGTGCCGACCCTTTGATCCAGCAGTGTTTCTACTGGGCTTGTATTCTAAAAAGATCATAAAGGAGGCAAAAGAACACACGTGCAGAAATGTTTGTAGCAGCTCTTTTTGTTGTGGCTAGATCTATATTCAATATTTCCATATCTGCTTACACTAACTTTTCCATATTTTCAACCCGATTTCTAACTTCATCATTTGACTGAAATTGTTTTTTTTACAAAGTTATCAATGATAATTTAATTGACAAAGTTATTGGTGCATTTTCAGTTTTCATTTTTTTCCATCTAGTAGCTGATATTCATTGATGACTCTTTTCTCTTAGATAATCTTTCCTCTCTGAATTTCCATTACACTACATTTTCCTGGTTCCCTTTTAAGTTGTTTAAACAGTCCTTATTAATCTCCTTTGCTGGTTCTGCCTTTACATCCTGACCTCTAACTATAGATGTTCACCCAAGTCCTCAACCCTCCATATTCTCTGTCAGTAATTTAATCAGTTCTCATTGGCATGTTTCATCATTGTATTTATGCAAATGACTTAGCCTCATTTTCTCTCCTGAGGTTCAATTCCAAATTATTTGAATTTTTCACATTTGATATTCTGGAGATATTTTAAATTCAAATGAACAAAACAGAACAAATTATCATTTTATTCCCCACAAAAAAACAAATTTTCTATCAGATTTTCCTATTGTTTTGAAGATACAATTATTCTTCTAGTTTCTCAGGTTCATATCTTAGAATTATACATGATTTTATTCTCTAATTCCCCAAATTTACAATCAGTTGCCAAACATTGCTATTTGTACCTCTACAACATCTTTCATATCTGACTCCTTTCTATTACTATGCACCACTTCAGTTCAAGGTCACAAATTATTCAAAGGTTTTATTTTCCATACTTTAATCCACCCTCTACACAGCTGCCAAAGTTATTTTCACTAAGTTCATATATAACCATATTATTCTCCATTTCAATCAAATCCGATGGTTCCATATTTCCTTTAAGGAAGACACAAGCACACAGACACAGACACAGACACACACACACACACACACACACACACACACACACACACAGATACATACACACTTCTATGCTTATCATTCAAACCTGTGTAATTCTATCATGTATCTTTAAACTCACCCTATTCCTTAACTCTGTAGCTCCTATGTTCATATTTTTGTGTTGGTTCTCCTCCAAGCATATAATGTACTCCTTCCTCATTTTTGCTTCATACAAACCCTCTCTTCCTTCAAGATACACCATAAACTTCCTTATGAAGCTTTTCCTGACTCCCCAAATGAATAGTTTCCACTCTCTAAAATTTCCTTGAATTTAAATACTTTGTATTGTCTATGTTTAACTGTATGTGTGTATAATATATATATATATATACATACATATATATATATGTGTGTGTGTGTGTGTGTGTGTGTGTGTGTATGTATGTATAACTTTTCTTTTTCCCTCCCCCATTAGAATATAAGCATCTTAAAAATATCTATTCTTTCATTTATTGCATTTTCAGTCCCTAAACTCAGCGAAATTTAAATCCATACATGAATATATTAAAAAAATCCTTGTGATTGACTGATTTACATTTCATGTATATTTCTGGTAAACAACATATTGCATCTGCTTTCTAATCCCTTCTGCTACCAGATTCTTATGAATGAGCAAATAATTGTATTTATTTATTTTAAAAGCAAATACAAATAAGAAAAAAAAATTGTCTTGTGTGCAACATGAGAGAATTCAAAATATAAAGGAATGCATTTCCATTTCAAGAAAATATACACAATAAATATTATACATTGTGTTCAGAGTTCTCTTTCTTTTTTTGCTTCTTTATAAGTTTTCTTGTATTCTTTGCTGAGCACTTTTTACTTCAGTTTATTTCCTCCTTTTTAATTCCTCCCCTCAAGAAAACTACAATTAAGCATGTATCTATTTATACATATTTACATACATACATACATACATACATATATATATATATATATATATATATACAAACACATATATCTCTATATACACATACATATGCACAGATTTCACATATACACATAAACCTTCTTAAGCATTTATGCAAAACTGTACTATTCTTATATGTCCTCTTTTTCTCTGAAGGAGAATAACATCTTCTTTCATAAGTCCAAGTCTTTCTGTATTTTTTGAAATATGCCAACTCATCATTTCCTACACCACAGAAAAATCCCAACCTTGTGTAGTGTTCTTCTTTGTTCTAAAATATGATCGTTCTCTGGGATTAGGTTTCCTGAGGGGCTTCTGGAGTCAGCCTTAGTTTCAGTTCAGATCAATAATCACCTCAAATGCAGCCAGCTATTAAAAGTTCAGTCCTTTATTGTCTCTTCCAAAATAGTCCATTTCCTTGGTTCTGAGAGCTCTTGCCACTAGTCCTTTGTCTCTTCCAGCTTCAGCTTCAGCCTCCAGCTCCCTCTGAATCCTGGCTCTGAATCTCCCGAAGGAATTCTGGCTCTCAATCTCTCCAAAGTCTCTAATGCTTGTCCTTTTATATGCTTCTTTAGAGTTGTAAACTCAAAGGTTGACTTCTCCTCTGAGAGTGGTATTGTGGGAGCTGTGACTTGTGAATCTCTTCCACTGAACTTATGAATCTCATATTGAATCCTGACTTGTGAATTTCCCAAAAGTGTGAACTCTTAAAGATGTGAAAGATATGAACTCTGAACTAGAGAACTGCTAAGCATGATGCTAAAATTAGACAATTGACATCACTTTGTAAGAATCCTAACAACCTTATACTGTCTAGTTGTTTTTAATAGTCTAAAATGATATTGATTAATAAGACTGACAGTGTAGTTTACATATTTTTCTCTTTTGACTAAATCTTAGCTTTGAAATCATGATCACTACTTCCACTTTTTTCCCTAATAATTTCTATTCTTAATCTTTGCTTTATGTTTGGGTGTATTTCTTATTTCCTAACCTTCTTTACTTTACTGCTTTACTTTATCTGCTACCTTGCCTTCCTAATACTTGACCTATCCACCTTCCAAAGAGCCATTTCTTATCTTTCCCCCCACCTTTTCTACTTCTCCTCTTATTTCTATCTGAATTTAGTAGACTTTTATTATCCTTCCAAATATATATGATGTTCCCTTATCTCATTGCCATTAGTTTACACATCTATCAATACTTTCCCCTTCTCCTATTTTCTCTCTCATTTCTTTATAAATTTAGAAGGCTTTCTACCCTTCTAAATGTATCTGTTTTTTTCTCTTTAACCAAGATATAATAAGTATAGAATTCCCTCTAAAAATCCCTTTCTTGTCCTCTTCCCCCTCCATATCACCATACTCTCTTATTTCTTTCAAGACTTAAAAGACATTTATACATTTCTAAATATGTATGTAGTGTTTTCTTTAATACATTGTCAATGAGAATAGAGTTCCAAATCAACTCTCATCTCTCATTTAATTCCTCCATATCAGTTATTCTTCCCACATGTCATTCATATAAGATAATTATTTTTTCCTTTTTTACCTTTTCCCATATGACTTTTTGAGTGCATCACATTTCAGCTGCACCTCATTTATTCTTTCAAATTATTTAATCACTAATGATAGTCTTAGACCTGTTGTTTACGTTTTCACATATAGGAAGTCAACAGTTTGTCCTTGTTGAGTCCCTTGTAACTAGTCATTCGTGTTTACCTCATTTCTTTTGGAACTTGTTTGTCAAATTTTGTATTAAGCTCAGTTCTTTTTGCAACAAAATCCTAAAAAGTCTGAGAATTTATTGATTTTTTTTTTCAATTCAAGATTATGCCTAACTTTGTAGGGTATGGTTTTTTAGGCTGCAATCACAATTGTTTTTTTTTTTTGTTTGTTTGTTTGTTTTGTTTTGTTTTGTTTTGTTTTGTTTTTGTTTGTTGTTGTTTTTGTTTTTGCTCTTTGATATGCTGTGTTCAAAGACCTGTGATCTTTTAGTGCAGCCATTGTGAGGTCTATGATTCTGTTTGCCTCTGCTGTATTTGAATTGATTTTTTCTCTTTGTTGCTTATAACAGTTTTTCCTTGATTTGGTTTGGGAATTTGGCTATAATATTCCTGTAGTTTTTCCTCCCAGGATCTCTTTCAGGTAGTGCTCAGTGTATCCTTTTGTATTTTTACAGGACAATTTACTTTAATCAGTATTATTGAATCAAGATTCTTTTATTTATTCATTTATTTTGATTGGAGCTATTAGGAAGTCTAATTATTCTTAAGTTATCTCCTCATCAGGTTTTTTTTTTAAATGAGATGTTTCACATTCTTTTCTAATTTTTTCATTCTTTATATTTTGTTTTGTTATTTCTTGGTCGGTTATAACTTTGCTGTATTCCCCTTGTCCAATTCTGATTTTCAAGGGCTCATTTTCTTCAGATTCTAGATTGCCTTTTCCAGTTGTTGACTTTCTTTTCATAATTCCTGTTTTTCTTGTATAGTTTTTATTTTTTAAAACTTTTCAATTTTTCTTATTTGATACTTAAAGTCTTTTCTGAATTCTTCTATAGATTATTTTTGGGCAAGTTACTACATGATGTTACTTTTTGGGGTGGGAGAGGTTTTTGTTTGTTTGTTTTTCTTTTTGTTTTTGCTTCAATATCCACTTCTGAAGATGAACTCTGGTCTTTTGTTTTCACATAATAACTTTCTTGGGTTGGGCTCTTTCTCTCTTGCATATATATATATATGCATAGGTATATAGTATTCATAGCAGTTTGTTTTTTATAATCATCTTTAATCCTGGAGTGTGGGGGATAATGCCTCTGGTTTCAGGTCCTCCTTCAGTTCTTTAGCAAAAATTGCTTGTTTTTCAGTTTTGTTGTTGTTTGTCCATTCTCAAAGAGAATCATGACATCACAGAGGTAATGATGAAGTCTAGATATGGGGTACCTAAATTAAATTAGGGTTTAATTGAGGTCTAGTGGCAGGTTCAGGGTACAGGGAGTCAAATAGAGCTCCCCTGCCACCCCTTTGGAGTCAGCGCAAGGATACGGAGTTAAATAAGGTCTAGAAGCAGTACAAGAGTCCCTTATAAAAGAATTTATAAGCCCAAAGAGCTAGACTGATAAAAGAGATTTATTATGGGGTTTGGAAGTAAGGTTAAAGTATAGTTAAGGAAATAGATGAGGATAAAGAGATAAGAGGACACCAGAAACAGAATTCCAGTGGACAGAGATCCTTGGCATGCCAGGCTGGCATGTTTGGGACCTCTGCAAAGAGAGGATTCCAGCTTGATTCTTTTATAAGGAGAGATTTAGTTAAAGGAGCCTATGGGTGGAGTCCCACATTGGCTCCTTTTGGCTTTCAGTGGGGGCTTGAGTTTGCTTGGTGGGGATTGGGAAACCTGAGCAGATCATTAGAATGGGGGCTGGGAGAGCCCGACTTGGCCCAGATCCAGTGGGGGGCTAGGACAGGCCCAGATCTTTTATTGGAATTCAAAGGGACCAGGATTTGTGCATCAAAGGCCCTAGCTTCCTGTATTGATAATCCATGAGCTAGGAGGGGTTGGGAATCAGAAAGAAAGGAATCATTTCTTAAAGGGACCACAACCTGCATCAGTGATACCATGACATGCAGGTGAATTGTATTTAAGTGAGAGAGGACTGTGCAAAGTCACCTGCCATTCTTTCCCCTCTAGAGCCATGAGTTTAGTGGCCAGATATAGATCAAGATGACTGGAGATGGCCCTGGATGAAATGAGAGAACTTGACCTTTTTAAGCTAATGTCTTTTTTTTTTTTTTTTAATAGCTTTTTATTTACAAGATACATGCATGGGTAATTTTACAGCATTGACATTTGCCAAACCTTTTGTTCCAATTTTTCTCCTCCTTCCCCTCATCCTCTCTCCCAGATGGCAGGTTAACCAATACATGTTAAATATCTTAAAGTATAAATTAAATACAATATACATGTCCAAACAGTTATTTTGCTGTACAAAAAAAATCAGTCTTTGAAATAGTGTACAATTAGCTTGTGAAGGAAATCAAAAATTCAGGCGGACAAAAATAGAGGGATTGGGAATTCTATGTAGTGGTTCATAGTCATCTCCCAGAGTTTTAAGCTAAGGTCTTTAACAGATCTCAGTTTGACTGAGACCTCAACCATTTCATGATTAAGGATAGGTAGCTTTTGAGGCAAAGAATCTTTTCTTTCACTTTGTCAAAAAAAAAATAAAAATAAAAAAATAAAACCTAAATGAATAAGTAAACAAAACTGGGAGGGAAAAACCCTCAGGGTTTCTAGCCAAAGGAACAATGATTGCTATTTACATTCAATATGTATGGATCAGGACCTAGACAATGACCAAATGGGGCTTGGCCTGGTACCTATTAGTGGCCAAACAATAAGAATCAAAATGGTTTTGGTTTAAGGCATAATCCTTAAGAAAGAAATTTAGCCCTTAAATCTGTAAGATATCTTGGGAAGATTCTGGTATTTGACTGTGGCTCCTAACCACTCCCTCCCTCTGCTTTGCTATCTATTCTTAAAGTATTTCCTCACTAAGGTCTTTGTGTATATTCAAGCATCTTTTATGTAGTTCAAATAAAAATGAAATTCAGGCACTCTCAATACTCTCTTCCATGTTTGTATAAATATTTTTTCCACATAACCCCCTTTTGAGACATAATCACTGAGTAATTTGATCATTTTATTAGTAATTCCAGCATTTTAATAAAAGGATCAACTATTTGACTGCTCTCTTACACCAAAGACAATGGGGGGCAGGTTCAAGGCTTATATCCTCATTGGAATGGGGTGTGTTCTTGACAGTGGTGATCAAGTCTGATTGGTTAACAATTGAGAGAATGAATGTTACAATGAGGGGCTGAACCTAAATTTTGAGTTATTCCTAGCCTTGGGCAATTTATTGATAGAATTTATCATCACCCAAATCTGACTAGAGCACATTGGCTTCCCCATTATGGTGGGGTCTAGATAGAGGAGAAGATTAGTTCAATGTTCTGAGAGTGAGGTTTGAAATGATAATAAAAGAAAAAAGGAAAAATCCTAATCTCCCCAAAATGTCAATTATTAATGATTTCTCTCATTTGGAAGCTCCATATTTTATTTGTGCCATTTCTAGATGTTTTCAATTTGGAGGGTTTTTTTTTTTAATAGAATACAGGGAGATTAACTCCCCCCATCCTTGCCTTTTGTTTAATGTTGTTTCCTTTTATAGTTTCTTGAAATGTAGCAAGCAGTTTTTATTTGGTTATCATTTCCAGAGAGTTTGATGATTCTTCAATTGTCTCTCCTCAACATTTTTCCTTGTCTATTGCTTTTGTCAGGTACTTTGCATATATATTTCATTTTTAAAAGGCTTTGGTCTAATTTTTTTTTTTTTTTTTGGCCTGATATAATTATTGAATTCTGTTTGTTCAATTTTTTTTTTTTTTTTTTTTTTTTTTTAGGGCATCCTCTCTTTGGATAATGCTTTTCATTTTCTTCCTACTTTTTTTTTTCCCTTTCAAGTATTCTAACCTCATTTGTAGTTCTATTTTAAAAAAGCTCATGCTTCCTTTCTTCTTTCCTTTCTTGGAGTTCTTTGGACAAAACTATTATTTTTTTCAGAGGCTATACTTATTGTGGAGTTACTCTCTCTTCTTTTGTAAAAAAGCATTTTGTTTTCCATACACTCATAGTATTTCTTCTTGTATAATTTTCTTTTGTTTATTCTTATCTTTAGTTTCTATTACTAGATTCATACTTTGTGCCAGGTCCATACTGGCACAAGGTATGGTCAGCTACTGTTTAGTCTTAGCCCTTTTGTATTCTGGATACTGAATTTTGTATGGATTGTAATGTAATTTTGGATGGATTGGTTAGAACTAAGTCTCCATTTCTGCCACAAATTCTGGTTTCTGCTTCAATATCCTGGTAGCACACTGTAATTGATAGTCTCAGTTCAGTTTCAGTTCAGTTCAAAACTGTTTTTTGTTTTTTGATATAGACCAAGTACTGCTTGGTCAAAGGATATGTATGGTTTAAGAACACTTTGAGAATAGTTCCAAATTGCCTCCAATGTTAAATACTTAAAACTCTTCTATTTCATTGAATAAACATTTTCCCGCTCAGTAAGGGATTCTTGGTTGTAAACCTAGATTTTTTGCCCTTTTGAATATCATATTCCAAGTCCTCTAATCCTTGAATGTTAAAGTTGCTAACCTTGTGTTATCCTGATTCCATGACAATTGAAGTTTTCCTTTTTTTTTTTTTTTTTTTTTTTTTGGTGGCTTGCAATATTTTCTCCCTCCTCTGAGATGTCTGGAATTTGGCTATAATATTCCTGGGAGATTTCATTTTGATATGTTTTTTAAGAGATGATTGGTGGATTCTTTCAATTTCTATTTTACCTCTGGTTCTGCATCTAGGGCAGTTTTCATTAATAATTTCCAAAAAGAGGATTTCCAGGTCATTTTTGATCATGGCTTTCAGGTAGTCCACTTATCCTTAAGTTATCTCTTCTGGATCTATTTTCCATGTCAATTGTCTCCCTAATGAGATATTTTACATTTTCTTAATTTTTTTTTCATTTTTTTGATTTTTTCTTGATGTTTCATTAATTCATTAGCTTCCCCTTGTCCAATTCTAACTTTTAAGAGATTTTCTTCAATGAGCTTTTTGTTTCTCCTTTTCCATGTGGCTAATTCTACCTTTTAAGGAATTCTTTACTTCAGTGAATTTTTGTATAACTTTTTACATTTGGTCAATTATTCTTTTCAAGGCATTCTTGGCTTTACTGGATTTTTGTGTGTCCTTTATCATTTGGCTTATTTTGTTTTTTAAGGTATTGTTTTCTTCAGTATTTTTGTGCCCTCTTTGCTAAGCTGTTGACTTGTTTTTTATGATTATCTTGTATCACTTTAATTCTTTTTCCAATTTTCATCCTTTTTAAACTTCCATGTCCTAGACTAATTCATATTTTTTTTTGAGGTTTTGGGTACAGTAATTTTGATTTTATTGTCTTCTGAGTATGTGTTTTGATCTTTTTTTGCCACGATAGTAACTTTCTATGGTTAGAATTTTCCCTGTTGATTGCTTTTTTTTTCCAGATTATTTCTTGACTTTTAACTCCAAGCTTAAGTGGGGCTTTGCTTTCCAAATGGAAGGTCCACTGTCCCAAGCTCCAGGTATGTGGTGTGTGTGTGTGTGTGTGTGTGTGTGTGTGTGTGTACAGCAGTTTTCAGAGGTAATTCTGGAGATCTTTAAGTTTTGGGTTCTTCCAAGATGGTATAATTTTGGAAGATATGTGCTTACTACTCTTTTGTAGTAGTAACTGGTCTATGAGTGACCACATATGTTCTTTTCAATCATGGAACTATGCTCCCTGTGGTCACAAGCTCTGTTTTGCTAGTGTTCCTCCTTACATTGGGTCTAAGACCCAGAATTGTGACCCAGATTCCAATGAAGACAATGCAACAGAGTCCTGCCCCTTGTGTCAACAAAGGGACTCATCAGTTTTCTTCTGATCTTATCATCTATGGGCTAAGAAGTTTGGAAAATACTATGCTATCACTCTTTCAGTCACGCCAAATTATGATCCTGATTTGCTGGAGCTCAGTCTGCACTAATTTGGCCTGTGCTGGACTTTGCTCCTTTTTCTCCCTGGTGCAACAGATCTTCCCTGAAGAACTTCAAAGCTGACTTGGTCTGGAAAATTGCTTCTCTCCATCTGTTTGTGGCTTCTGCTACTCTAGAACTGGTTTAGAATCTTTACTTAAATGTATTTGGAGAGATATGGTGGAGAGCTCAGGTAAGCCCTTACCTTACTCAACCATCTTGGCTCTCTGAACTGCTATTTTTTTTTTTTCCTGAGGCAATTGGGGTTAAAATAACTTGTCCAGGGTCACACAGCTAGGGAGCATTAAATGTCTTAGACCATATTTGAACTCAAATCCTTCTGACTTCAGGGCTAGTGCTCTATCTATTGAGCCACCTAGCTGCCCCTGCTATCTTAATTTGTAATAAACAATGTTGATGAAGATAAGTGACCCCTTCCATAAATTGTGTTACCTATTGAGGATGCTACACCCCCATATCATGGATTGCCAGGATTTCTGGTGTCTTTTGGCCTGCATCTTAGTATGTCAGAAAAACTAAACATCATAAAAATAATTTTGCTCTGTAGCTGGGCAGGATGAAAAAGACAGAGACAGATTCAGATAGACAGACAGACACAGAGAAAGAAGGAACGAGAGAGAAAATAGAGTCAGAGAGAAATAAAATTATAGAAAAACATAAAGAGCTAGAGACATACTGAAAGGGACAGAAGGAGAAAAAGACAATAAAATCTTCTTGAAAGTGAAAAGGCTCTGAATCCAGTTCAAATACGATTCTTTGACTTTTGAGCTCTTTCTTCCCCAGAAACATGAAGGTAGGAGAGGAATTTAGATCTCAGAATGAAATTTCAGAAATGGTGTTTATTCCATCAAGCCCAATTAGGTCACAAACAGTCACACATTGGGTCTTCAGCTCTGTCTTTCCGAATGACACTGTCTTTCTTTGTTGAAAGCTCTTCGGCTGAAAGTAGTTATTTTGGAACAAGGGGAAGCAGATAAACATCTTCTGAACAAAAAGTCAATTTCTGAGTCATACTGATATAGGACCATATTAGTAGATCAAATAGGTTGTGCTTTGAAATATATAACAGAAAGCCCTTCTCTTCAAACTCATAACCCTCTTAGAAACAGTTCTACATTACTGTATATTTATATCAAGAGCTAGGTAGGAGAGGGGCAAGTCCTTACATTGTCCTGTCCTTTTTCTCCCTATTCAAATAGGTATAATGTATAAGGTGTCAAATATGAGACCAAGAAAGTAAGAGCTGGTGACACTATGAATTATTCAGTTAATTTTTCAGTTGTGTCCAAATCTTTATGAACCCATTTGGGATTTTCTCAGCAAAGATACTGAAATGGCTTGCCATTTCTTTCTCCAACTCATTTTACAGATGAGGAACCTGAGGCAAAGAGGATTACATGAATTACAAAGTCACATAGTTAGTAGTGTCTAAGGCCGGATTTGAACTCATGAAAATGAGTCTTCCTGATTTCAAATCTAGTACTTTATCCATTGCATCACCAAGTTCCCCTACTGCACCCCCTACTTCCCTTATACTATAATAAGTCATACAATATTAACTATGGCATTCATCAAGGAAATTAGGGTTGCTAGGAATATGTAATTATATTTTTTTCTGCCTATCCATATACTTATGCCTTTCATCCCCTGTCCTTGAATCTCAGGCACCATATATAAGTTGTGATAGTATTTTTATAAAAAATAAATAAATAAAACTCTTGTATTAAAGTTACATCTTTGAGATATGTGTTTACCTCAGTCTGACTGAGAATTGACTTCCACTAACTAAAGTTCCACCAATTAATGGCCAAATCTTTGAATTTGGGAAGACCTGGCTTTGGATGTATTGTAACCCCATTATTTTTCAGATAATCAGTAAGTGTAGAACTAAGCAATTCAGATTTTCTTAACTACATGTGGTGTAATACCTTAAGTAATGGGCAGAGTGACAAAAGGTAATGAAGTATGAACTTCTAGGAAATGGGCCATCTAAAAACAAGGATGAAATTCACTAGGACCCACACTGTTGGCTAAATTAGATATCTAAATCAATCAGGATGCAGTCCCGAGGGAAACTGTGAATGGAACAGGTTGGAATTCACAGGTTTCTGTGAACCAAAGACTGATGTTTGCTGTCAAACTTGATTTAATTCAAATAGGGAAATAGCCCAGATGGTGTTTTGATTTATTTTCAAATTGCGGGAACGTTGCCTTTCTTTTTTTCTTCTTACATGCTCTTCAGTAGTTATTATATCTTTCACATTATCATTCTAATAAACAAATATTAAGTTCCTGAATATAACAGGCATAGTTCATTTACAGGGTCTGTCCCTTATTTTCTCCGAGTAAGATGATATGTTAGTCATAGAAATGGGTAAAAGGAAATGAGAAGAGATGTGATGAACTTTGCCAATGTGACTTTTTCTCTAGAAGAGGTTAAGTGTAAAGTCCTGTTTAATTCTATATATATTAACTGTCATGCTCAACAGACTGCCACCATCCATTTATATGTGGCCTGGAAACACTTCTTCAGAAGGAAGCTACTCCAGTGAGAACATAAAGAGATATATTAGCCAAGTAATGGCAAAGTCTATATATCCATGTGGCTATAAAACTGAGTGCCACATGGCTCTACTCAGACACATGAGCTGCTGCTACAATTTTAAACATCAATGGAATTGGTGGTATACTGGATCCTATTCTCCTTGAGCCCTAACTACAGTTATCACAACTGCAAATGCTGTCTTGTTCCAGCTGTGAAGATAATATAATTCAGTGAAAAGAATACTAACACAAGAGGGATTAAAATCCCATTTCTTATGCTTACCCCCTGCTTGATATGGGGCAAGTCACTTAACCTCCATAGGTATCAGTTTCTTAACTCTAAAATGAAGGGATTGGACTCAGTGACTTTTGAGGCTTCTTATAACTCTAGACTTATGTTCTGTTCTAGAAATGATAGAATTCTACTCACCATTTAAAAAAAATACCTAAAATATGTAAAACATTAGCCTACACCTTTGGGTAGAAAGTTGAACAAGCCTGGGTCCCTATTTTGCAGTCCAATTAGAGAGACAAGATAGGCATTGATAATAGTATAATTAAAATAACTAGATGTACACCAAGAAAGATGGGTCTTATGTGTTATATGTTGTTTCTAGTGGAGAAAGAGGGAGGTATAACAGCTTATCCATAGACATTGCCTTTATTCCTATAATAGACATTACTTTTATTCCTATAACAGTCACAGAGCTATGCTAGTGTATCAGGAAAGAATTCTAGTGGGTAATTATACTCTTAGATAGATTGGTTCTCAGATGACAGATACAGTTTATGACTAAGTCCATAATGCATTGCTAGATGAAAAGGACAATGCTAGACAAAAAACTCCTGACTAAATCTAATTGGTTTTGCCCAGGTTCGTGGGCAAAACTCTTTTGACTGTTTAGTACAAGGCGTCATTTCATTTTGTTTTGTCTCAAAATCTTTAATTTCAGATAAATAAGTAGCTCTTATGGTTTAATGCTTCAAGGATCTACTATAGTTTTGTTTATTTTTGCTGTAGTAGTTGTTGATTTGTTTTTTGGTGTGGATACTGCTAAAATAAGTGTCTGCATACCTATAAATAAAGAGGGGAATAGTTCACTCCTGCTAGTTATATGCTGGGCCTATTTAGAAAGCCCTGTAGGATAAAAGAAACTAGTTTCTGAGTATGTAGAAATAAAGTTCTAGTCAGAGGGTCTTAAGTCATATTGCAGTACTGTGTAGTTGTAGGAAATTTAGGAAGAAGATGACAGGCTAGTATAGTGAATGAGACGCATAGAAAGAGCAGGGGGAACTTAATGATTTATGTATATGTGTGCATGCATGGGAAGAAAAGTAAATCTGCTTTTTATATTGAGGAAGAGAGAGGGAGAGAAAGGAACAAAAAGAGAAAAAAAGAAGTAAATAGAGGAGACAAAGAAAAAAAGGAAGAAAGTTGACATATGAATTAAATCTCAGAAGTAGAGATTCAATGCAAGGCCAGGTTGGGATTTATAATCCTACTGGGTTTATTTAGAGAGTGAAAGTACTCTGCTGTATTCTGTATTAGCTTCCCACCCAAAACCATAATGTAAATATTGAAAACTCATGAGAAATTTTACCTTATTACATTTAGTGCAACATTCCAGCCTGCCAAGATCTTTTCTGAACCGTAACTGTTATCTAATGTGTTAACTAACACTCTCAGTTTTGTCAGAGATGCAGCGAGATTCAGGGACTTCCCCTCATTATTTTTGTCCAGTCTATAATTTTTCTGTCATCTGTCCACCAAATCTTTTAGCAAAGTGGAGAGAGCAATGACATTCGCTGTCACCTGAGGTGAAATCTCCCTAGTGTTAATAGAACTTCTCCCTGGATAACCTATCTGCTTCTAGAGCTCTCAGGAGTATAATTGCATAAACTCTTACTTTTTTTGCTATAAGTATTCCTCTGGATCACCTCATCATCCTATGCTAGCCCAATACTCCTTAGTGGGAGAGGCTAGCGCGCACACACACACACACACACACACCATTAACACCACATCACACCCTAAACTCAAACCTACCTCTAAATAGGTAGAAGTATACCTTCAGATCCCTGCTTCTCCTAATTCTTATTTCCTTATCTTTGCTTGAAAGATCTTCTTAGCATTATAATATACACAAAAGAGTATTAACCTCACTATTTAGAGAATATTGGTTCTAGATTAAGCAGTATTAATTCAGTTTTTTCCTCTTTATTCCTCTTGGTTTCCTTCAATATTATCCATAGGTGCTCTCCCTTTGATTCTTCCATCCCTCTCAAATAAAGTGAGAGATGTAAGAGACAATTTCTTTATTGTGATTTATTTTCTTTAGCATTAGCAGGGAATGGATGAGTAAGTACCAAACATAGTTAGAAAGCATGCAACTCAAACTTATTTTTTATGTAGGAATTAATTTGTAGTGTATTGTTTCCTTTCTCATTGTTTTGCTGCTTTATTTATTTTGCTTTATTTGGAAAGTCTTGCTTTTTGAGGTAGTGAGGGAGATTTCTCACTCAGCCATGTTGCTAATAGTTAATCTCTCCATATATTTTTATCAAGTTCTTCCATTCCCTTTAAGATTTAAAATATTATTTTCATGCAGTAGCATAAAAAAGAATGAAAACCCAACCAAAACATGTGAAATATAACTCATCTTATGCCAATGAAAATGAAGATATTTTAAAACAATCCCTTCAAGTAGCTCCAGTTCAAAATATCAGAAGAGTATACTGATCCAGACAGATTTTTTTTCATCATACCAGATCTAAGAATTTGGCTCTCTATGAAACTCCAAAGAAACCAAAATACTTTTGCTCCCCTAGTGGACAAAATGAGAGGTTTTAACTGTTGTAACCACCACTGACCATAATAGCTTTTCATAATATTTATTGATCTAGTGGTTTAATAACCTTATCTAATGGAATATAGGCTGTATGAGATTTCTTAAAATGTCTATATAACTCTGCCCTCTTTTCCTTTTTCAATTCCCCCCAGCAAATACACAAAGACACACTTACACAGATAAATACACAGTGATGTGCATTTGGTTTTATTCAATAAGGTCATAATTCTACTGTGGGTTACTGTACACATCCTACACTGGAAATAAATGCTCAAATGATTTATTAATACTGTCAGTAACCTGGGATGGAATTATCTTTATGTGAACACATTGGTGAATTTTATGGTTTATAATCTACATTGTTTAAAAATTTAATGATAGATCAGCACTTATTTCCTGCTATGGTGGTCCTTATTCCTTGATTTTTTTCTTTTTTTTAATTTTAAGTGAAAGAGTCTGCTCAAAATTTTAAATGACTTTTATCAGTGGTTTGCTGCACCAACTTTCAAATTTCATTGTATAAAATAAACTAAACCAGAGGTTTATGTTTTCTTAATAGAACATAAACATTTTAAAAATCCATATAGTTGTGGGTAAGAAAGTTGGAGGGCCACAGATTTTAGTGGGTTTTCTAATTAAGTACGGATTTTTTGAGTAGAGTACAGGCTTTGACTTTGACAGTGTCCTTTAACAAAGGTAATATAGAATATGAAAAAAAAAATAGAATAATACTTTGAAGGAATGGCAATAAGTTGAGTTCTCAGGGTCTATCAGCCATATTCATGATTTCCTGGTAACATTTATTGAGGGCAAATTTTTATTTAGGAAAGTCTTCTGCCATGTTTAATGAGAAAGCATAACACAATATTAAGAATGTTGGACAGAAAGTCAGGAGAATTGGGTTCTAATAATAACACATCATATTTCTACCTGACTTTAAGCTTTGTAAAGCATTGAAGCTCCTCAAAATTTTGTAATTAGATAATGGTGGAATTATCCCTGTTTCCTGATCTTTCAAATAAAGAAAATAAGGCCCATAGATTTAAGGGTCAAGGCTAAAAGACTTCCTTCTGATTCCAAGTCCATGATGTCATGCTGTCACTACCTAGCTATAGCAGTGTTAACTTCAGCAAATTGCCAATTCATGATATACTTTCAACCATTGCTTCTGAACTCTAGTGGGAGCCACCAAGGCCAGGGCTTAAATAATAGCAAGGGTCTTCAAGCTTTTTAAATAGGGGGCCAGTTCACTGTCTCTCAGACTGTTGGAGGGCTGGACTATAGTAAAAACAAAACCTTTGTTTTGTGGGCCTTTAAATAAAGAAACTTCATAGCCCTGGGTTAGGAGGATAAACGTCCTTAGCTGCTGCATCTGGCTCGCGGGCCATAGTTTGAGGACCCCTGATATAGGGCATCTGCCTTGCCACTAATCTTATCTTACCTCTATGTGGTCAGAAACCATTACATGCTTTCACACACACTCTGCTTCCTGCTCCTTAAACTAGGGGAAATGATTCAACTTTGATAGGTCAGACTTTTACTATCTGATTATAAAAGGAAGAGTAATAACCTGTACTCCAAATCTCTATAATTAGCCATGTATCTTCCATCTTTCTGGTCATTTGACACCATATCTGAGCATTATTGGAAGCTACCTAGCCAGTTGGACCAAGACTTACCATCTGCCCTCTTTCTATACTTGTCCATTTGCACTAAGGCCAGAGATAGTAATAATGATAATAAAAGTAAAATCTAACATTTTTGTAAGGTTTTCTATTTTTCAGAAACTATTTTAAGTGATTTACAATTATTTCTGATCCTCACAACAACTCTGGGGGATAAGTACTATTAGCATCCCCATTTTACAGTTCAAGAAAATGAGGCAGAGTATAAGTGATTTGCCCAATGTCACAGAGCTATTAAGTATGTGAGGCTTCATTTGAACTCAAATTTCCTGCCCTGGACTCTCTGTACTGTGCCATTTAGTTGCCTCTATGTACTTTTAACAATTCCCCAAAGAATCCCTTCCTGCTCCTACCTCTTGCTTTGGAAAGGATAATCAAATTAACTTTGTCATCTTTACTGTGAGAAACATGAGTGTCTATTTTCCTATCTCCAACACAGAAACCTTATGATTCAGTGGACAATACTCTCTACTCTCTGATACATATCCATTTTTGTCCTAATTCTCACTCTACCCTTTTTGTTGTACCCTATGGACTGGCTTATCTCCCTTCTATAAATTCTTCCTTCTCCTTTTCAGGTACTCTATGCTTGAATTACACTGACCTACTTCCTATTCCTAGTCAGGATATTCCATACCTCAGTGTGGACATTTTCACTGGGTGCAACACTCTCCCCCCTCATCTCTATCTCATTTATTCCTTCAAGTCTCTGTTAAGACATCATTTTCAAAAAACAAAACAAAACAAAACAAAAAACACAACTTACTCAGATCTCTTTAATCTTAGTACAGCTCTCATGCATTCAAACCATCATCTTACCATCTCATCTTAGATGATCATTGTCTCAGAGCTCTATTTCTAGCCTTCATCCTTCCATCTCCTGAAGCCTGTTGCACCTCACCAGTTGTATCAGCATAGACATCTTAGACTCAGTGCTCCAAAGTGAACTTTGTATTTTTCCAACTTTGTGTTTTCCAGTGCCACTCTTCCTCCTAATTTGCTTGTTTATGTCAAATTTACTGTATTCTTCTAAGTATGATCTAGGAATTATCCTTTGTTCTTTACAATCCCTTGCTATAACATATTCCATCTCGTTCTCTTTTCACATTTGTTACTTTCATTATTTTTCTCTCATCTTACTTGTCCACCACCTATTTCAGGTTCTCATTACCTTTCTCCTAGAATATTAAGATAGCTCCTAAATGATCTCCCTGTATCTAGTCCCCCCTTTCAAATTATCATCTACACAATTGCCAAATTGATATTCCCCAAATATAAGTTTAACTATGTCACTTTCACACTCAACAAGCCTTAGGGGTTCATAATTGCTTCTGGGATAAAAATCTAAATTCCCTTTCATTGTTCCCTTCACAACTCAGTTTATCATATATATATGTGTGTGTATATATATATATATATATATATATATATATATATATATATATATTCTTATATTATATATATAAAATTCCCTGTCACATACTCTTATCTTCCAGCCAAACTGTCTGATTTGCTATTTTTTCCCTATATATCACTTTGCATTGCCCACTTTGTAACTTTGTCCAGGTGATGCCTCCCATATTCTGAAATTTCTTTTTCTTAGCCTCCACATCTTAAGCTCCCTTTAAAAGTCAGCGTAAGTGACCTTACTTTTAAGATGCCATTCATTATTTGCCTGGTTGTTAAAGTCCAGTCATGCAGATCATTCTGTATTAATTTTCTATATGTATCTTTTATTTGCTTATCTATGAAACATCATTATCTCCCCTAGATGAATATAACCTTATTGAAAGGAGTGGTGGATTATTTCCATTTTTTAAATATATTCTCAGTACTAGGCAGGAAAACTACCACATTGTAGGTAATTAACAAATGATTGGTTGATTGACCTCCCTCTACTTAAGTTTCCTTAACAATAAATTTATGAAGTTGAGTAGGGTGATCACTAAGCTCCCTTCCAGGACCAATATTTTATTATTGCCATAACTTCTCATTGAAATTCAGGTTCACAGGAGCCTGTTTCCTTATGCATGGAATATTTCAGCTATATTAAATTGACTTAACAAGTTAAGTAAAAGAACAGTCAAGACAGTAAAAAAAAATGTAAATCACATAGTGGAAATAAGTCTAGATAATTTACTTATTTTTACTTCCATATCACAATTTTTTTTTTAAAAAAAGCATTATTAAATGCTTACAATATGCCAGGTATTGTGTTAGGTATTGAAAATGTACAGACAATAACAAAATAGTGCTACCTTACTATTCATTTTGCAACTGTGCTCTCTTGAATCATGGGACATGGGCATTGTATCTCCTGTCATACCCTCTGGAAACCTAAGTACTGTTACCTAACCAGGTAATTTACCCTCTTGAAAACTGGGCATAGCCATACATGCTGATACTGAGCTCTACAGAAATAGACTGTGCCATCTGTTCTGCAGGTGAATTCTTTCTATACATATGTTTTCTCTTTATATAAGAGAAGCTTCTTAAGGACAGGATCTCTCTCACTTTTCTTTTTATCTTTGCATACCTCAGCACACAGAATGATCAATAAATCCACTTTCTTTCTTTTTTCTTTGTTTCTTCCTTCCTTCTTTCCTACCTCCCTTCATTTCTCTCTTTCTCTCCCTTCCTTTCTTCATACTTCTCTCCTTTCCTCCTCCCTCCCTCTCTTCCTTCCTTCCTTCATTCCTTTTTTCTTTCCTTCCAAAAGAAATCATTTTTTTCTATGATCCAAAACTACTAGTAGTAATTGATAGTATTATAGTATGAATAAAGTGGTTAACAATTCTGCAACATTAATTTCTAAGTAAATGAAAATTTCATTTTAGGCAAACTGTATTCAGTAAAAATGAGGAATTCGGTTGTAAATATAAATCAGATTCAAGTAGAAAGATTAGAATGACAAATTAAATTCTGCACTGTATCTCTGTATGTTTATCTGTATCTGAGATTGGGTTCCCCTATCTCCTGCAGGAGAGAAGTGCTGCATAGGCCTGATCCCAATGCTAACTGGACCATGAACTCTGATAGTTCTGTTTCTGACTTCCTCTGGTTTTCCTCTCCTTAGGAATCATGGTAGTTTCCTTCTCTTAATCGTTCACTATATTGGTACCATATTAATATAAAGACTCAGTCAAGTTAGGCCAGTGCATTTCAAAAATCCCACACTCAAGTGATCTATCAGCCTCTGTCTCTCAGTTAGAAGGAATTCCAAACGTGCATAGCCATAACTGGCTATTGTCTTAAAGATATAGAATTTGGTCTCCATTTTTGTCTCTCTAACAATGTGTACTTGTAACCATATGATACTGCAGAACTCTATAAAAATTATATTCAGTGTCTATTGGACATGCATCATGGAACTGGTATCTCTAAGTGGCTGTCGCAGTTGAGTATCAGATTTGAAAAAATCCAGAGATGTTAGAGTAGTGTTGACAGCCAAATAAATTTGGATCCAGTTCTAAACAATATCAAGTTAATGAAGGGATTTGGAAGTTTTCTTATATGATAAAGAAGCACTTGCAAAAAATCCTCTTTCAACTACATGAAGTAGTTTGCAAATAGAATATTCCCCCTCAGTTTTGGCAGGGGTAACAAAGTATAATGTGACTTAAAAGAGACATGGTTCTACTCATAGTGGCTTTCAGAACATTTTCTTTCATTTGTTCCCAATATAGGACTCATAGAGGCAAAAAAGTGAAATTGTTAGACAACTTATTCTACCCCTGAGGCCATGAAAACCTGGAGTTGAGTTCTTCCCCTGAAGTATATTGGTTGTATGATCCTAAGAAAATCAATTAATCTCAGTGTGTCCCAGGCAAATGTTTAAGATAAGAAATTGCATAGACAGTGCCAACTTGAATTGGTAAGAGGATAGTTATTTATCCAGAAGTTCCCTAAATTAGCAGAACCATATGTCCAGTTGCAATCACCATCCATATAAAATATATTAGACTCTCACATATAATTTAAATTTTTAACATGATAAGAGAGAAACAATAGAAGATAAAGGGCTAGACTTGAAATCAGGCAAACCTGGATTCAATTTCTACCTCTCAGTTATAAAAACTTTCTGTAGGGCTTCATGTAATTCTCTTCATTCTTAAGTTATGATGTATTGTTGATGAATATAGGTAAAAAGAATCTTCATGTTAGTAATTTTCCAGTTGAATAAAATTACAGTTTTAGACCAAAATATCTCCTCCCAAATAATCCAAATAAGGTAAAATATTTTTATTTCATTTTTTTCTTTTCTCATTAAAGCCCTTTAATAGTGTAATTTTTAACCCAGCTTCTCAAACTGTGGTTTGAGACAACATATGGAGGTCATATAACTGAATGTGGGTGTCATGAAGTTACAATTTATTATCAACAAATTTTTGATTTGTATACCTATTTTAAGTACTCTATATTCAGAGTTATGTAAAAATTTCTTAGGTGAAAGTGAGTCACGAGTGGAACAAGTTCAAGAAGCCCTGATTAATTATCCTTAACATTCAACTTTAGACTAAGAGATCTATGGGTTGAAATATCTTCAAACAGGTTATGTCAAATTCACTGATAATTCGCCATCCAGGACCAAAGTGTTTTTTTCTGCTGGATTTAATGAGGACAAAATTCTGAATTACCTATATAAATACAATGCATATAATGTTTATATAGTTACAATATGTGGTATAGTGTATATTGACAGTGGTCAATATGATCATATTTTGCTGATTTCATCATTAACATTCATTTCTATAGATGGATTGTTCATGTTATTGATGATGTCTGATAATCATGAAGGTGCTGTAAATGTTAGAATTCATGGTACTCTTTTTGGCACTCATTTGGTACTTTACATTTTTTAAAAACTATTTTGCCAAATTCTGAAGAAAGAAGGCAATGGAAATAAAATTAAAAAATTCTTGTTCTCATTTTCTTAGATGAATAAGCTTGCAATTTTCCTTCCCTCCTATCCTCAAATTCCTGTTTCCCTCTCCATCCCCTCTGTTGATGCTGATCAATCTTAGCTTCAATGTTAGCTTAGTAAATTGGTTATAGTTGGAGAAATAGGGTTGAACAAGAAAATCTGGACCTGGAAAACCAATAGCTGAGTTTACATTCTGGCTCTAGCACTTATTTTGTGAGTGAACTTGGACAAATAACAATTTATTTCATTTTCAGTTTCCTTTGCTATGAAATGTGTATTTTAATGTCTTCTTAAAAATGTTGATGTAATGCATTTGAAAGAGCTTTGGAATAATATGATTCTATGTTACTGCCAACCATTATTATGTTGATGAATTTTCTCTTTTAGAATCAAGATTTCTGTTAAGGAGTGATGTGCTGGCTCAAGCAAAGTGTATTAACAGGATTAGTAATTTAAGCAAAGCAGGCATCAATTAACAGATGAAATTTGTGTATTGATTAGTCTCAGAAGCTCATCTGCTATTCTCTAATGATGGCTCATTGGTCCCTGCTGCTTTTCTGAATTATGTGTATCCTATTGACTCTTTCCCATAGGATTCATTGACAGCCTCACTGTTAATGTTATTGGCAACAAGTTAAAAAGTTCTTCCACTTCCTTGCACAGAAAGGGAGGCTGCTAATTACTTCTGTGACATGAATATAAAATGAAGGCTGTTCCTTAACTATTCTGATTATGGCTTTGAGTCAAAATCATAGACCTTCACCATTGAGTCTATAAAATCTCATCCTTAAAAAGGGAGTTTAAGGACTATTTGATTTAATTATTCAAAATCTGGGATCATTAGGATTATAGATTTTGAATAGAAGGTACCTTAGTAACTATCTAGTTCAGGATTTCTAAACTTTTCCCACTTATAATCCATTTTCTCTGGAATACTAAACATATAAAATAGATATACAAATCAAACATTTACTGATAATAAATCATAATTTCATGACCTCAACATTTAGTTATGTGACCCCAGGTGGGGTGATGACCCACAGTTTAGAAAATTAAGATCTACTTCAATTTCTAAATTTTTCAAATGAGATAATGGAGACAGAGAGATCAAGGACTTGCCCAGTATTACTCAGATAGTAAATGGCAAAACTATAATGTAATAGGTAATAGAAAACAGTGGAAAGACTATTGAGTTTGGAATTAAAATACTTGGATACAAATCTTGCCAATGCCACCTGTTACCTGTGTGACTTGGATTAAAGCATAGACTTCTCTAATTATGTAATTAGACTTAATGAAATGTAAGGTTACTTAAAGCTCTTAATTTATCCTCTGGTCATCCAGCTTTTGCATGAAAACACTAATGAAAAGAGAGCTTATTACTTTTCAAGACAGCTCATTCTAGTTTGGAAAGTTTCCAATGACTAGCAATTTTCATTTTTAATATACTTATGTCTCCAGTTATTAATAATAAGAGTTAGTATTTACATAGCATTTCAAGGTTTGAAAATATTTTGCATATGTTATCTCATTGATTCTCTAAATAATTGAGTAATATGTTATTATTATCCATTTTGCAGATGAAGAAATTAGTAAGTGGTTTGCCAAAAGTTACAGAGCTAGTAACTCTGTGAGGCAGGAATCTTTCCGATTCCAAGTTCAGTGTGCTATGCATTACACCAACTAGCTGCCTCCTTGATTTTTCCCTTCCTGCTACCTCCTGTCTCATTTTTATCATTCCCTTTTAGCTTAAACTCTTACAAAAGTCATCTACAATCTCTGTTCCCACTTCTGTGAGTTCATCCCAATCTCTTTGCAATCTGGCTTTTTCCTTCATTATTTCATTGCTATTGCCTCTTCAGAGTCATCAGTGATTTCTTAAATACCAATGTAATAGTCTTTTTCAGCTCTCAAATTATTATTGTTATTTTCCCCAGTTACTTGTAAAAACATTTTTAATTATACATATACATTCAATTTTTATATATTCCCACATGAATTTTGTTGAGAGAAAAAAATCAGAACAAAAGGAATAATCCATGAGGAAAAAAATGGTGAAAATAGTATGTGTTGATTTACATTCAGTAGCTGTAGTTCTCTCTCTGGATGCAGATGACATTTTCCATTCAAAATTTATTGGGATTTCCTTAGATCACTGAATGGTTTGGAAGAACCAAATCTATCAGAATTGATCATTGTACAATCCTGCTGTTGCTGTGTACAATGTTTTCCTGTTTCTGCTTGCTTCACTCAGCATCAGTTCATGTAAATCTTTCCAAGCCTTTCTAAAATCAGCTTGATCATCATTTTTTTAACAAAACATAACATTCCATTATTTTCATATGCCATGATTTATTCAGCATTTACCAATAGATGAGCATCTACTCATTTCACAAATCCTTACCACCACAAAAAAAACTGCTACAAATATTTTTGCACATCTGGGTCCTTTTCCCTCTTTTATCATTTCTTTGGAATATAGACTCCAAGGCCATCCTTCCCTTCCTGCTACTTTAGCAAGCTCTCATCTTTTTAAATCTCCCTTTAACCTCTAATGCTGTTGGTTGCCTTTTTATCCTGTGTATTCTGTCATCTCTAAATTTACACGACCCTGCCCTTTCCTAGCTAACTGCTCTTCATTCTGTTTCTTTGTTCTTTATCTGATTGTGTTCACTAACAAAGGCTATCTCCCAAATCTCCATCCTTGAGTTTCTTCTTTTCCCCCTCATTTAAACTGTTTCTTTTTCACCTCATCAACTCCTATGATTCTTTTTATTTTGTTTTTTTTCTTCTAATTAGACATTAAAATAATTTTTAACATTAAAAAAGTTTTGACTTCCAAATTCTTTTTCTTCCTCCTTTTTTTCTCCCCTCCTCGAGATATCCCATCATTTCAATATGAATTCAAATATCATCTCTATAAGGAGAATTTACAAATCTTTTAATCTAGTTTTAACCTTTCTTTTGATCATATATATATATATATATATATACACACACACACACACACACACACACACACACACACACACATATATATATGGATTTATCCTTTTCCCAAAAGATACCCCAAGTATTGTGCTAATACAATGGCTACCTGGAGACAAGAAGGACAATTCTGCTCCTTGCAACTTATATAATTCCACCTTTTAAATGTTTGCTACCCTCAGAAAATAAACTAGGCTGCCTTTAGCACACTCATCCATACCCCCAATTCTGAAAAATTCTTTCAGGTCAGGGAGAAGTTCTGTTCTTGTCCTTCAAGTGTCTTGCACTAGAGCACTTTGTATAGTCAACTTGGCACAGTTATTAATGTTCTCATAAATGCAACTAAGTGGCACAGCAGAGAGAGCAATACACTTGGAATCAGGTACATTTATCTTTATGAGTTCAAATCTGGTCTCAATCACTTACTTGCTGTGTGAACCTAAGAAAGTTATTTAACTTTATTTATCTCAGTTCCTCATCTATAAAATGAGCTGGAGAAGGAAATGGTAAACCACTTTAGTATCTTTGCCAAGAAACTCCAAAATGAAGTCATAAGAGTTGAATATGACTGAGACTGACAATCAAACAAATGCCACATTAAGCATCCCAGTAGTCTTGCCATTGTAAGTAGACTTAGAGATTATAATTATCTTTCAAAACAAAATTATTCATACTCAACAAACAAATAGTATTTTACCAAGTTCCCATAGTTTACTACCAATTTAATACTTATAAGAGTCTCTTCCAACATAAGCAAATAGATAGGATAAAAAAAGGAAATTTAAAGAAAAACAAAAAGAAGCTAAAAAGAAAGAAAAAGAAAGCATGAAGAGCCTGAGCTGTCTCTTCATTGACATTTGTTTTGAGAAACTGAAAAGGAATATAGGTTTGAATACTGTGATGACCACATATTTAAAATCAGCCGGAGTAAGGAATTTAGGCTAAGGGAAAAATCTTCAATCTTTATTCTCAGTAGAGGAGCTCTTTTCAGAAATTGATAGGAGATATCCAATGGATGCGACCAGTGTTAGGCTTGACTACCTATCATTTACAACCATTATATGACATTTTAAGGGGAGACAGAGCTTTAAATTCACCACACCAGCTTACAAAAGAAGCTCAAGAGGCTTTGAGAAAAGTTGAACTGGCTTTATCCAATGTGGTTGAAAGAGCTACTCAAAAACCCTTGGAAATATCAGTTTTTGCCACTCAAGAGGCACCCACAGCAGTCCTTCATCAAGGAGACAGTGTTATAGAGTGGATGAACCTCCCAGCACAACCAGAACAAAACCTTACTCCTTACCCAGTGCTTGTGGCTAGAATTTTATTAAAGGCCATTAAGCGAGCAGTACAATTATCTGGAGCAAGAACTGATAAGATATATACCTTTTACACCAATACACAAATTAATGTGTGCTGTGAGACTATCCCAGAGTGGCAAATTTTATTAGCCATGGCTCCAAATTTTACACATGAGTCTCCATTAAAGATAACCAGACTTTTACATAATTGGCGATGGATTCTTGAAGAAAAAGTTTCTAAAGTTCCTCTTAAAGGACCAACTATTTTTACAGCTGCATCAAATACAATATTTGTGCTGTATACTCTCATGACTTAACTATAAAAAGAGTAGTCAGAACTCCTTTTCAGTCCACTCAGCAGAATGAATTGTATACAATCATTCTAGCTCTCACTTATTACCCAGAAGACATAAATATAATATCTGATTCAGCCTATTCAGTAGGTGTGGTACAAAGAATTGCCACAGCCCAAATAAAATTTGTAGCTTCTAATATATATCAGCTCTTTAAGGAACTTCAGGAGCAAGTGAGAAAGCATCCAGAAAAGATTTATATCTTGCATGTCCACTATGTGAGTGGACTTCCAGGTCCTATTTTTGATGGCAATTCAAAGGCAGATAGCCTTTTAACTATGTTAGCCAGTACACCTTTATTTCAGGAGGCCCAGGAATCCCATTCTAAATACCATCAGGCTGCTCCAGCTTTGCATTTACAATTTGGGCTAACAAAAGAGGAAGCTAGGAGCATAGTAAAAAGCTTTACAGCTTGCCTTCCTTTCCACACTCCTACACTGCCTCCAGGGAAAAAAAACCTTGTGGTTTGAGGCCCAATGAACTCTGGCAAATGGACGTGACCCAGTATAAATCTTTCGGTCGTCTGTCTTTTATCCATGTTGTGGTAGACACCTTTTCAGGATTCACTTTTGCAATACCAGCAGCAAAAGAGACAGCCTGAGTGGTCACTGAATTCCTCACACAAGCATTTGCCATTATGGGTGTGCCACAAGAAATAAAAACAGACGATGGTCCTGCATAAACCTCCAAACATTTTGCACAGTTTTGTACACAGTATAAGATTTTACACACCACTGGGATACCCTTCAATCCTCAAAGACAGGCAATAGTAGAGAGGAGAAACAGAACCATTAACATGTTGCTCCAAAAACAAAAGAAAGGGGGAGCCACAGGTAACCCTAGAGAACTACTAAATCTATCCCTTTTTACTATTAACTTCTTGATTTTTGATAAAGATGCACTGGCTCTGGCAGACAGGTTTTATAACCAATCGGAAGGGCAGTGTCCAGTGTGAGCAGCTCTGCTATCGTTACATAATCACCAGGTGATGTGGAGAGATCTAGAAAGTGGTGAATGAAAGAGACCAGATAGGCTAACTGCTTGGGGGAGAGGGTTTGCTTGTAGCTCTATAGGTGAAGAAATCAGATGGGTGCCAACAAGCTGTATTCGCCTTGTCCATCGCAGAGAGACGGAGCAGACCCTTGAAACGAAGGAGAAGACCCAAGAAATATCTGGTGGTTCTGTTGCTGATTGTGCTCACCATTGAAAGAATGTGGCAGTTATGGCATTTGACTCATGGACATAGAAAATTGTTGGACTTTAAAACCCTCAGGAATCATCAGATTCTTTGAGACATAAGACTTGAAAGACCTCAGGAATCATTGGATTTTCTGAGAAATGATAAGACTGTTATAGGACTTCAAAATCTGCTGGAATCATTGGATTCCCTAATACATAAAAAGACTTTTGTTGGACTTGAAAAACTTGGGGGGATCATTGGATTCCCTGATATGTGAAGCAATGGACAATAGATTGGTTTTGGACTATCTCTTGGCTGCTGAAGAAGATGTAGGTGTGACTGCTGTTTACATACGCTCCTTCTAGGACTTCTGGCAATCTTTTACAACACCATGTTGATTTATATTGTTTGTTATACCGTTACTTGGGTGTACAATTCATGTTTGTTACACCACATCAAGCCTGCACTGACTGTGGGGAGAGTCATCACTAATAGCCTCTGTGTTATTGCTATGTGCTTGTGTAATACCTCCCATGCTGATGAGTTTGTGCATAATAAGACCCTTCAGTCCAGAAACCCACTAGCAACCCCCACTTCCCTTTGGTGCTTTTCATCTCCCTTCCTGAGATGTTAGGGAGGGCATGATTATCTCCTTTTTAGTGCTTTCACCTCCCTTCCTGAAAAGTCAGGGAGGGTGTGATCACCTCCCCTTCGAAGCTCTGACCTCCCTGAGGAGTCAGGGATGGCATGACCACCTGTGTTCTAAAACAAAAGAAAGCGGGAGATGTAATGAGCTGAGGCTCAAGTTGATGCACTGAGGTCCCAAGCATGTGAGGCTAAATAGTAATTGGACCATACTCTATTAATATATTGCTTGGAGAAAGAATGGCCGCTGCCCACTCTTTGTGCAAGTCCTAATGTGTTGTATAGGAAATGACGTTTTTGGTGGGTGGAGGCAAGGGAGTGGAAAGGGAAACGGAAAGAGAGACTGCTGGCTGGCGTCTTGACACAGCTGCTCGCATTGCCATTGTGACGACCCTTCAGCTCCTATTTCCCTCTGCTAGCTGGCTTCCTGTTGCAGCTGCCCATATTGCTATCACAACCCTTCTTGCCCATATTGCTATCGCAATCCCCCCTCACCTCTACTGAGAATAAAGATTGAAGATTTTTCCCTTAACCTAAATTCTTGACTCTGGATTTAAAATCCATGATTTTAAATATGCAGTCATCACGGAATACCTGTGAAATTAATGAACACATAAATTGCTCTTCCTCGATTACGCAAATTATTTTTAATACACAGGTACATTAATCTTTCAGATTTGGTCTCCTCAGCTGGTTTCTGAGATAACATTTCAACTAGGGTGGAAAATCGACATTTTGAGTGGCTTTAAAGCTGCCTATGAAACTGAGTTGGTGGTCAGCTTTCTATGTCATTTGGGAATGAAAATAGCTATACCCACTGATTTTTTTTTTCAGCTTTAATGCTTATTCTTTTATTGTATTGAGGTGGTATCAAGGAAGGGGAGAGTTTTCTCTCCTAAAGTCAAATCCCTAAAGCCATATTTTCCCCTTTTGTATGTGAGGTTTATTAACACAGATATTGAAGATCAATTTCATCTGATCTGGACATAGCAATACTCTACCATTTAACATGAGGTAGAAGTTAAGTTGTTTCTTCTTATCAGGAGGTGAATGTACTGGATAGAATAAATTGAGTTCAGAAGACATTTGTCTATATGACATGGTTTCAAGGTTTCTGACAAAACACTCCCTTCAGAAATGATTCCCCTGAAATTCTCCACCCCATATACATACACAGAGCTATTTTCTTATTACTGAAGTTCCACAATTACAAAAGCAATGCTTTAATTTGAGTATTCTTTCCCCCTTTTAAATGTTGGAATGGTAACATATTGAAGGATGCATATATGATCACTTCACTTTCTTAAATAAGATACTTCAATACTTCCCTATTTCTTTTATGATAAAATATAAACTGCTCTTTTTGGCATTCAGTTTGGCTCAAAGCCATTCATGATCTGTCTCAACTCTCTAGTTCCAAGAATCATAAAATCCACAGAATCAAACATTGTAGAAAGCCATCTGATCAAACCTATGCCAATCTAGAAATATTCTTTATAATACATCACCAACAATTGGTAATATAGCCTCTATTCAGTGACACTTAGTGAAGGAACTCATCACCTTACAAAGTTGCCTATTCTACTCATAAAATTCTTGATTTGTATGGAATTTTCATTTTTTTCGGTTTATATTAAACTGAGATATGTTTCTGCCTACACTACAAGATTGTGCCTTATTCTGCTTTATGAAACCAAGCAAAAACAAATCTAAGCGTCTCTAAAATTTCATTGAGCTTGAAGTTCAACCATTAAAACAACTAGATTTTTTTCTCATGAAATATTGTTGAGGTAGATTCTATTTCCTTTTTTCTCAAAGCCTCTTTGGTGTTTGTCTCTTAATTTAAAATATTAGGCTCATCTGCTTTCCCCCAAAAGAAGACCTCCTAGGAATGGGTAGAAGTTAAAAAGAGACACATTTATACCATTTATAATTTATTCCCTTCTTTTCCCTTCCCATCCCTTCTCTTATCAAATCAATATGGCCACATTGAGGACTGGAAGATGATGAATTTTTTTTAGACACTCATCTGGCTTTTTCATACTGAACTCTGAATTCTAACAAGAATTTTGTTTAGGTATCTTTAAATAAGCCTATGCTTACATAAGACGTGTAACAAAATATGCCATTTTTGTCATTGGGCATTCAAAAGGTAACTAAAAGACTCCTACGTAGCACCTGTAAAAATTTTAGGGAATGAATATTGTATGCTAGTAGATATAGGACAATTTGAGCAAACTCTATTCTCCCTTTCACCCAATACCATTAACTGGAGCTATCATGTTCTAGAATGGTGTAGAACAGATTAGACAATTTAAATTAATTTTTCTTCCAGATAGAGTTTTCTCAAACATTGCTAGGGGTTCTTTGGACAAGGAGTCCATAAAAAACACTATGATTCCAGGAAACAGCTGCTGAAAGTCCCCACAGAACTTCATTGCTATGTGATTTTACTTTGTAGAGAGGTACTTTTCCCTAAGGATTAATATTTTTTTAAAGTCATCTTTTTAATCTGAACCCTTAGACTCCATGTGATCTATTGTAGGAACCACTGTAGGATAATGGTAGACTAGTAGAATAGTAAGAACACTGTGCTTGGAGTGAAAAGTTAAGGTGTGATATCTGTCTGATTGCCAATCAGTGCCCCTATAGTATTTAGATGCCAGCTCTCCTTACAAAGAAAAAAATCTATTGTTCATCTACCCAATCTAACTAAAGAAAAAGCAGCATAGGTAAAAAGGGGAAAAACTGTTAAACCAACTAAAGTTAGGCTTTTGTTATTATAAAGAAGGATAACTAACAGTCTGTAGAATTGGAATAGCATGAATGTAAATTGTTCTATAAGACCCACCACAGTAGGAAATGATCCTGAATCTCTAAGGAGGCTTTGAAGGCATAAAACATCCTGTTTAGAGTTTCCACATTATTTCATATATTCAACTCATTTCAGCAAAACAGTTTCAAGGGACAGTTCATTTACATTTTTAAGCTTTACTTTGCATCTTTGAAAACATTTATTTCTTCAGATGAATAAGTAACCTGGCAGAGAATAGAATTTTAAAACTTCTAACAACTGAATTGTTATTTAGGAGTTGAGAGCAGGGAGGTGGAATGGGAGAGAAGGGGAATTCAACAAATCCCAAAGCAAAACTCCCCAAATATTATAAACTATTATAATTTTACTACTTTGGACAAATTTTTCTTCTGAAATGCAGTGTGTTAGTCTTTTGGCTCTGTAGCTCAAGGACCTTCTTCCATTCCATTCCAAGGACCATCTTCTGCTGAGGCAAAGAAATAGTTGGCAAGGGAGCAGAAGAATGGCTTTACGCTTCACTAGAAGGATGGTCTGCTGGAATGGATTTTTCTGGTCACCATATTGAATTATGTTTCCCTTTCTCCTACCCCAGCCTAAGGTTTATACATAGAGGAGAAAGGATTTAATACATTTAAATACATTTAAAGCTTTCTGAATACTTATCTAACATTCTTAAATGAATTTGGATCAAAACAGGTACAAATTCCTCTTCTAATGGAAAAAAAAGTCCAAGAAATGAAAGTTTGGCTTATTTTACTACAAGTAGGCCATCCATCATGGCTCCCTCCTCATTCTGGGGACTCATATTGTGCCATTAATTGTCATGAATATGACACAATGAAAAATTCTTTTCACACAGGAAAGGACTTTAAGGGAATGACATTAATAGAAAACTAACAACATTTCTATCCAGTACTATTCTATTCTTATTTCTTACTTCTTAATGAAATGCATTTCAAATTATTGGTTTCAACTGAATGCAGAGTGTAAAAGAAATATCAACTTTAGAATTAATCTCATAGCATTACAAATTTGTTTTTTTTTTTTTTTTGGTTATTTATGAAAAACCCTCTAATTTTTGGGTAAACAAATTACTTTTATCAATTTTAAAGCTGAAGATTCTTTATCTATTTAGACTTCATGACTTCTGATATTATACCCTTAGTTACCAATACAGAGAGAAATGGTCAAATGATATATTTTTTTCACAGGCAATTCAAGAGTAAAAAAGAGAAAAGCTATTTGTTTCAATCATCTGTACAATCTAGGAAAATGTGTTTGGCTTGGGTAATTATCTAGATTTTACATAGCACCTTGATAGTGTTTCATGGTAGCAAACATTTTCTGTAAGTCATTCTCATCATTATTATTTCATATTAAGAACCCTCACTATACTGTCAAACACAGAGGTATGTATATGTAAAACAATTCCTGTTGTTGTAGAACGTGACATACCCAAATCACATTCCTTTCAAGCAAAGAAAATGTGAAACTTGAACCTATGTGACTCCTAAGGGCTTGATGCTGTGGAAGTTTATTTGTGAACAAGTGGGTGGCAGATGGAATGGAAGGAAAATCATCCCCCCATAAGACTTCAATAATGGGTGGCAGATATTGCAACAATTCTTTCTCAAGTCAACAATTCAATTCTGTTAAATTTAATTCAATATAATTCAGTAACTATTTGTTAGCTATTATTTTTTCCATGTATTTCAATTCTGTAGACATTACTGGATTCCCTTTGGCTATGCCTTTGGTATTCGTAGAACTCATAATAATTTCTAACAGAGAGAGGGAATCTTTTCTTGATAGATCATTGATATATCTCAGAATGGTATTAGAATGAGACATGGGGATTTGAGTGTCCATCTAATGAGATAGGCTGAAAGCATTTATTTGATGCAAGTGTTTATGATGGATGATTAATGAATTAATTAAAGAAAGTGTTTATTAAGTGCTTACTACAAGCTATATGTTAAGTATTAATGATAGAAATAAAAAAGAATATCTAATCCTTGCTTTCCAGAAGATCATATTCCAATAAGTAAGATAACATAGAGATAAAAAGTTTCAACTTTTAAGTCAGATGAAAAATTACATGTTTCTTAGAATGCAGTTATAAAGCAGGTTATAATAGAAATGACATTAAAGAAGATACATTATAATCTGCTTTATAACTGTACCCTAGAGAACATATTTTTGATATTGAATCTTTTGATAGTAGTAAGGATTTTGATTAAATCTCTTAAAATAAGAGTAAGGAAAGTATAGTAGCTACCAGATCACAAATTGTCTTTAGTACTCATGCCATAGATTTCTACCTCAATTTACACTACTAGTCTCCATATGGTTGGTGCCACTGATAATGGTCACTCTCTTTATACAAAAAGAACAATGTGATTAGCAATCCTTTTCACACTCAGTCACATGTCAAAGCTTTTCTTTGGCTTGTGATTGCAGCCTATTTGTAGCCATGAACTAAATCTCATTGGAATTCTCTTCAGGAAATAGAACAAGTGAAATCTTCATTCTGAGTCCTTTCAAATGTTGGCAATTTTGTAAATTACACATTCTACTTTCACACTTTAGTCACCATCTGTGAATGTCAATGAAAGGATGGATTTCTCTCCCAACACTATGGAGATTTTGCATCATATTTCAAATATCTACTCCATTATGACATATTTTTCAATGGCATCCCCACCCCATACTTTCTGCTAAATATGTACCAAAATTGAAGGTCAATAAAGAAATGAAATGGAAATAAGAATTATCTCAGAATAGATGAGCCTGTAGAAAGAAGCATAATTTCTTTTCCTTTCGACTTAGTGAGATTAAGGTCACATCACAGTATGTCAAAATGCATAAACCTTCATAATCTTCATCAGATTTACTACTTACCACACAGGACTCTGTAAATCTTTGTAACTCTCCATATAAACAGCTGGCAGTAAGACAGAAAATATTAAGAATTTCAAGGGAAAGGAATATTTATCTTACTTTAAAATAGAATGCTTACTAAATGGATTTGGTAAACTTCAAGTGAAGTACATCAACTAATCTCATCTTTTCAGATGCAGTCATTTAATATATCATTTAAGGTGGGAAGATTTAGCAACCCAAAGATAAGGATTTGTAGTTTAAAAAACCATCAGGAATTTTTGCTATTTTTTGAACTATATTAACTTAATATTCTTCTTTCACAGATTTATGATGTCAGCTACATATTGAGAAAATAGTTAAAGATAAAAGAAAATAATAGAATTTACCTTCTAAAATATTCATTTCATATCATTTCCAATATTCAAGGGTCAGCAAGCAATGTTCTTCATATTTATATTGGTTAAATAGGGAAAGATATTGTGCTCCCTCTAATGCTTTCAATTGTGACATTTCAGTTTGTCAGTGGGATCTGTGGTGACTGAAAATAAATGTACAATCTATGAAACTCTTACTTAAAATACCAAAAAATTTGATCTTTCTCTTGAAAGGAATAGCCCATTTTAATTTGAGAGCCAAAGACACGAAATGCTTCTTACTGAAGTTTTTTATAGCTGTTAAAATCAAATGTTTTCATGTTGATGATTTCTTTAATAAAAAGAGTCTGACAACACAAGGACCTCACTTTCAGGGATCTCAACTCTGAGGACCTCCTTTCCCTAATCAGTCTCAGATCACCATGACTATAATCTATACCTTGCCATATTTTTAATAGCCTTCTTTTTTCCTAATCAAGAGTTTTGATATTTTGTTCCTCAATTTCATCTATCTTACATTCTTACATTCAACCAAGTCTTTGCATCTCTTAATTCATTTTTTTTTTAATCTTCAATGAGTTGTCCCCTGCCCCCAACTATACCCATCTCCACCAGTACTGGTTTTATTTTGGTTTTTATAACCAGATTTCTCTTCCTGGAAATATCATGTTAAAGGTTCACTAGCTATTTTCATAGAATTCTAGGCTTTCCTCCCTGATTTTTTGCTGTTCCTGAGCTAAGAATCCTTTCCCTTGGATAATTCCAGACAAAATCACAAATCAAGCTGATTTCACTCAGTACAATTTCCTGGTATGTGATAACTTGAAAAAACAACGTGACAATCGATAGAGAGCTAGTGTGGGAGTCAGGAAGACATATGTTCAAGACCCAAGTTTGACATATATTAACTCTGTGACCCTAGTACTTAATCTCTCAGTTGCAGAGTTAGATATACATTGTTGGATTGGTGAGAGAATTTTCTCACCAGGAGCTCTTTGCATCCATGAAAACACAAATCAAATCCAAAACAACTTATCTCTTAGATGATTCCTTATGTTCCTTGCTGGCATTTTATTTTACTTTTATTCCTAACTTCTATATTCTATTATCTCTGAATTATCATATCTTTTTTTTTTTTACTTCTTTTCGTGTGTCACCTCCTGCATTGATCAACTCATTTTAATTTCCACTGTCTGGTATAGATTATCACTACCACTAAAAAGGATTATTTCAATAGCTATCTTCCCACCTCCACTATCTATTAACTTGCTATATGAGGGATTTTTATTTTTCCTTAGAGGATACTTATTTTACATGTTGAGACAATTTTACAATTCAAGAAAATACTTAAGTATGTCTCTATTGATGCAAGAATAACCTATAGATTAAACCAATGATATTAATGTCATTGTTTTTTGATATCATATCTATCATTATTATTTTCTACTGTGACTCTACATGCAGCCACTATTTGGGGAGACTCCTTTCCTAAAGAGAAGATAATTTTATATTGTTTAATTATTTTGTAATTCATGTTGATAGGCTTTAATAAAGTATCCTCATAAGTTTATGAGGATTTTTTCTCCAAATTTTGTATTCTCCAAATCCCCAAATTTTTTTCTCCAATTTTGTGTAAAAGTTTTCACTTTCACTCCTTCTGCTTAACCTACACAACAAGACAATAGTAAATTCTACCAAGTTCCTTCCCAGAATATTTATTGGTATCAGAACTGAGGCATTCTAAACCAGCTGCTGCCTTCAAATATGAATGATTGTTTATCATCTTTAGGTTATTTGTGTAAGCTAACATGTTATAGGTCCAAATTTTCCTTTCTTAATCTTGTCCTCAGCTTTTTATTCCTTCACATCCAGCAGATACCTATATCTGAGACCCACAAAGTTTTAAAATGTCTACTAAGGTTTAACTGTGGTATCCCATTTAATTTTCTTCAGGGGGAAAAAAAAAACTTTCCAATGTCTCAAGCCAAAGAAACCTTGTCAATAAATGTGATTAAATTTTTAGTAACTCCAAAAGCTTGAGAGCTTTACTGTTAAATATTGACATCAGGTTGTTCTTTGTACAAACAGAAGTAATCCAACATCAAACCAAATTACTGCTAAATAATTATCCTACAAAAATACACACTCATATGTATTGTAAGTGCTGTGAGTTTTTAGATTGTATTTACTATAATATGTTCATATTTGATCAATCTTTTATCATTTGTGAAGGGAAATTTTGTTTTGAAAATACAATTAACTGGCAAGACAAATAAATAGTTGCTTTTTCTAACCTGCAACTATACAAAAGTCACAAAAACATAGAAAACAGCTAATTTACAAGATATAAAGCTATTTACTTACATAAGTTGAAAATTTCATGAAAAAGCATAAAAAATTTTAAAGATCTAATCTTTAATTAGAGCTCCTAATCACCATTCCCACTCCAACTCATGTTACATAAGATTAAAATGAGTCCAAAGCTGCAAATGTGTAACACTAGTTTTGAGTATAGAGTCATGTTTATGACCTGTCTTGAATGATTTCGAGCCTCCAAGACTTAGCAAATATTGATTCTTGTTGGCCACAGAACTGTTAGACGGGTGTGTGTGTACGTCTGTGTGTATGGGGGTGTGGGGAGCATGAGAGCTCATATTTATTGACAAGAAGGTACAAGTGTTGGTCATGAGAGGGAACGAAATGGAAACACAATGGGACTTAGATTTCTCCCCAAGGAGTGTATTCAGGGTAGGGAGATATTCTGGCTAATTCTCAGATGGTCCAACTACCTGAATATAAGAGGCTATCAGCCCCACATCAAGTGTCTGTGAAGTTTGGAAAGAAGGAAAACCAAAAATATGATGAAAGAATAAAAGACATGGAAAAATAGAATAGGAAGGTTAAAAAACTCCAACATGTTTAAGAGAAAAAACCTAAAGAAAAAATGCACCTGATCAATAGATAAACTAGCAGAAAAAATAATAGAAAGTGAGGGAGAAAATGAATAAAATATCAAAGATATCAAAGCATAGTATAATGGAGCACAAAATAAATCACATAATAAAAGAAAGAAAAGTCTTGGGGGTAGAACCAAGGTGGCAGAAGGTAGACAAATCTCTATCTGACCTTCTCCAACCTTCTTTCAAACCAATAGCAGATTAAGTTTCTAAACTGGTTTTGGAGTGACAGAATCCACAACTATTTGGATAACAACACATTTCCAGAAGATACTTTGGAAGAACTTCAGAACAGATCTGTTTCAATCAGACAGGGAGACAGTCTGCAGAGTCCAGACCACAGCACAGGGATCATGGGGCAAGAAACTGGGGGGAGGCACCACAGCATTGTAACATCCACACATCAGAGAATTTATTGTGAGGCTCTTAGGCTACTCTGTCCTGATTGCAAGCAATTGGTTTATTAAATTTCCTATAAAACACCCAAAAGCAAATATTGTGGCCAATACTAAAGGCTAATTGTTAGCCATTGAGCCCCAGAAAAACAGGAGACCAGAGAGGGATTTCACAGCACCAGAAGTCAATCAGCAGCAAATTAAAGCAGCTGTCACCATTTTGCCTTAAGAGCAGACTTCAACCCTTAAAAATGAGCAAAAAAGTGAAAAGAACTCTGACCATAGAAAGCTTTTATGGAGAGAGAGAACAACAGATCTCAAATCCTGAGGTTCATAAAGGCAAATCAAATCTAGATGAAGCTCTAAATGATGATATGAGTTGTTTTCAATTTCACAAGACTTGGAAGATTTCTAAAAGGATCTTAAAAAAGAACTAGAAAAAATGGGGAAAGGAAATGAGATCTTTGCAAGAGAGTATGAAAAAAGAAAAACAAAAATTATCTGAAGAAAACTCCTTAAAAATAAATATGATGAAATGGAAAAAGCATAAAACTCCCTACAAAATAGACTTGATAAAATGGAAAAAACAAAAACAAAAACATATAAACTCCTTACAAAATAGATATGAAAAAGAAACCAATTCATTGAAAAAGAGAATTTGTGAAATGGAAAAAAAATGCAATGAACAAAACAACTAATTTAAAAATTCAATTGGCCAAATACAAAAGGCGTTAAAAAAGGTAACTGAAGAAAATAATACACTAAAAATTATAATTGAACAAATGGAAGGAATTACTCAATGAGACCAAAAATAAGTCAAACAAAACCAAACAAAAATGAAAAAAAAAAAAAAGAAAATGTGAAATAATTCATTGGTAAAACAACTGATCTGGAAAAGAGATCTAGAAGAGATAATCTAAGGATTATTGGACTTCCTGAAAACAATAATTTTAAAAAAGCCTAGACATCATTTTTCAGGAAATCATCAAGAAAAACTGCTCTTGTGGTCCTAGAACCAGAAGGTAAAGTAGTCATTAAAAGAATTCACTGATCTCCTCCTGAAAGAGACCCCAAAATGAAAACTTCAAAGAATATCTTAACAAAATTTCAGGATTATCAGATCAGGAAAAAATATTGCAAACAGCCAGAAATATCAAGGAGCCATAATCAGGATTACCCACCTTAAAAAATTGAAAGCCCTGGAATCTGATATTCTGAAAGGCAAAGGAACTTGGAAGAGTAAACTATATAATTAAATTTATCATTATCTTTCAGGGAAGAAGATAGGCACAGGTGAATTTCATTTATTTCTGATGAAAAGACCAGAGCTAAAGAAAAAATTTGATCTTCAAATACAGAACTTACAAGAAACATAAAAAGGTAAAAAGGAAAGAGCTCTTGAGAACTATATCTCTGTTATGGGTATATTTAGAGAGTACAGATAAAATTTGATTTTATTGGGATAATATGAAAAAGAAACTAGAGGTAGAAAGAGTAATGTACTGGAAAATGAAGAAAATGGAGGAAAAATTACATCTCATGAAGAGGCAAAGAAGACCTATTATAATTGAGAGAAAGAAAGGAGAGAAATTGTAATGGGCTGAGGCTCGAGTTGATGCACTGAGGTCCCAAGCACGTGAGGTTAAATAGTAATTGTACCATACTCTATTAATATATAAGCTTGAAGAAAGAATGGCCCCTACCCACTCTTTGTGCAAGTCCTGATGTGCTGTATAGGAAATGACAATTTTGGTGGATGGAGGCAGGGGAGGGAAAAGAGAAGTGGAAAGAGAGACTGCTGGTTGGAGTCTTGATACAGCTACTCGCATTGCTATCGTGACCCCCCCTCCCCCTCTTCACCTCCAATCCCCCTCTGCTAGCTGGCTTCCTGTCTGCCCACATTGCTGTCGCAATCCTTGTTCACCTCTACTGAGAATAAAGATTGAAGATTTTCCCCTTAACCTGAATTTCTGACTCTGGCTGATTTTAAATACATGGTCATCACAGGGAATAAATATTGTGTGAAGCTTACTCTCATCAGATTTGGCTCAAAAAGAGAATATGACTGTCAGACATATTTTGTTTCACAGAGAAACATCTCACTTTATAGGGAAGTGGGAGGGGAAAGGGGAAAAGAAAGGGAGAGACTAACAGAAGTGAAAACAGATGAAGTAGGGGAAAGGTGCAAGAAAGGAGGAGGTGTTATAAAGGGGGAGGACTATTTGAGGGAGATCAGAAGCAAAATATTGAGGAGGAGGAAAGGGAGAAAGGAAAGGGAAAAACATAACTTGGGAGCAAATAAGATGGCGGGAAATGCAGAATTAGTTATTTTAACTGTAAATGTGAATGGGATGAACTCTCCCATAAAAGGGAAGTGGATAGCAGACTGAATTAAAAGCCAGAATCCTACAATATGTTGTTTAAAGAAACACATTTAAAGCAGAGAGATATATATACACTGAGTAAAGGTAAAAGGCTGGAGCAGAATCAATTATGGTCAGGTAAAGTAAAACAACAACAACAACAACAACAAAAAAAAAAAAAAAACAGGCATAGAGATTCTGATCTCAGATTAAGCAAAAACAAAAGTAGACCTAATTAAAAGAGATAAAGAAGGAAACTGTATCTTGCTAAAGCAAGCAATGTCAATACAAAATATGTATGCACCAAGTGGCATAGCATCCAAATTCCTAGAGAAGTTAAGAGAGCTGCAAGAAGAAATAGATAGCAAAACTGTACTAATGGGGGATCTCAACCATGCTCTCACTGAACTAAGTAAATTGAACCACAAAATAAATTACAAAGAAATTAAGGAGGTAAATAGAATTTTAGAAATGTTAGATTTGATAGATCTTTGGAGATAATTGAATGGAGATTGAAAGAAGTTTACTTTTTTCTTGGGAGTTCATGGAACTTATTATACAAAATTGACCTTGCATTAGAGCATAAAAACCTCAAAATCCAATGTAGAAAGGCAGAAATAGTAAATGCATTTTTTTTTCAATAAAACACTAGGGAAAAATAGACCAAAAATTAAATGAAAACTAAATAATCTAATGCTAAAAAATGGGTAAAATAACAACTCATAGACACAATCAGTAAGTTCATCCAAGAGAATGGAATAATGAGAAATATACCAAAATTTGTAGGATGCAGCCAAAGCAGTTATTAGGAGAATTTTTATATCTCTACATGCTCACTTGCATAAAATAGAGAAAGAGAAGATCAGTGAACTGGTCTTACAACTTAAAAAGCTAGAAAAAGAACGATTTTTAAAACTCTCAATTAAATACCAAATTTGAAATTCTGAAAATAAAAGGGGAGATTAATAAAATAAAAGTAAGAAATCTATTGAATTAATAAATAGAACTAAGAGTTGTTTTGATAAAAAAAAACAAAACAGATAAACATTTAGTTAATTTGATTAGAAAATTAGATTCTTTCACAACATGACTAAAGCATAAATATATTTAACATGATTGCACATATATAACATATCAGAGTTCTTGCTTTTTTGGGAAGAGACAATGAGAAAGATGGAGGGAAAAAATTAGGAACTCAAAATCTTATAAAAATGAATGTTGAGGAACAGAAGCGAGTGCAAGGGATAATGTTGTAAAAAAAAATTACCCTGGCATGGATTCTGTCAATATAAAGTTATTATAAAATAAAATAAAAAAATGAATGTTGAAAACTTTCTTTACATGTACGTAAAAAAATAAAATGATATTTACAACAAAAATAGGTGATCATGGATTACTAAACAGAGCAAGGGAATACTGTGAATGTACTTTGGATTTTAGCAAATCTTTTAATAAATTATCTCATTATTTTTGTGGAGATATTAGAGAAGAATGAATTAAATATGAAGTATGAATTAAATGATAATACAACCAGATGGAATCACTACAGATTTGATGGTTTGTTTGGAAGCATAGTTATTAATGGTGCAATGTGAAGACTGCAAGAATTAATCCAATGGAGTACTGCAAGAATATGTTATTGGTCCTGTGCTGTTTTTTTTTTTTAACATTTTTCATTTTTAATAAAGATATAGATTGAAGTCTCATCAAATATGACACAAAACTGAGAAGAGTAGATCACACATTTCCTAATAGAATCAGATTCCAAAAGAATCTTGATAGATTGGAGTTTGGGGTTAAATACAACAAGAGGAGATTGAATAGGAAGTAATGTAAAGTCTTTTACTTAAGCATAAAAATATCAATCTCATGAATATAAGGATGATAAAATTGTCTTGAAGAAATTCTTAGGTGCTTTGAACTTAATATGAGTCACCAGTGTGATGGTGGCAGCAAAACTAATTCAATCTTGGATTGTATGAATAGGGTCAAAATTTTCAATAACTGGCAGATAGTGATCCCCTGGACTCTATCTGTGTCATAGCTTATAAGGAAAATGTGTTCGATTAATAGCTCCATAGAATGAGGGTCACTGATAAACTAGGAACAGCCCAGAATTGGGTAACAAAGATGGTGATGGGTTATAAGTTCATGTCATATGAAGATTAGTTGAAGAAACTGTACCTTGTTAGTGTGGAGAAGAGATGACTCCTTAAACTCATTTTCAAGTGTTTGAAGGGCTATCATGTGAAGAAGTGATTAAATTTATTTTATGTAGTTCCAGATGGTAGAATTAGCAATAATGCATGAAAATTGCAAAGAAGCAAATTTAGGCCTGAAAGGCAAGAAAATTTTCTAATAATTAAAGGTTGAGCATTCTGCCCTGAGAACTACTGACAATGAAACAGTAAAGCAAGTCCTGATTTATAGCATTTGTTGATTTTTGAGATATCTATACTCCCACTGAAAATTTAACAATCACCTCTTGAGAGTTAATACTATCAAGCTCCAGCACACTCTTGGTGGCAATTCTCCTTTAATAGTCATTTTCCAGATGCTTTTATTGATGACTATGTCCAAATGTTTCTTCTTCCTGAAATGTGACATAAAGAAAATGAAAACATAATTGAGAGATACAAATAAAAATGCACTCATACAATAAAATACAGATAATGTTGTAAGTCAAAATATGCCCAAAGGTTTATTTATGCTTGTAGAGTCCTTTTTCTGTTTGGGTTTAAAAACATTAGCATATAAGTTCCCAAACTTTTTTTGTCACAATGGCTTTAGTGTCTCAATAATGTTTTCATCATGACAATAGATAAAATAATAATAATATTTAACACTTTTATATATTAAATGGATATAAATAATTTTAAAACTATCTCCTAGCAATTTAGTAGCTGTTTCAAAAAAATAACTCATAAAAATGGGAAAATTTTTTTATTTTATTTTTAAATAACTATATTTACTTACTATTGTGATATATATGCCTATTGGGCATTACATCAGTTGTCAATTCTTGGAATCTGATAGGATGCAGGCAACTTTTTTCTCATTTCACATTGACTTTGTGTATAAAACAACTTCCTGAAAGTCCATGTTTGAAAAGGTGTAACACCATCTAAGAGAAAGTTTGAAAAGATGCTGCCATTTACAGAAATAAGTAAACAAAAGCATATCTTAAAACATGTGAAAATGTCATTAAAAGGAATTTAGTTGAACTGATTTCAAAATAAGCCACCTCTAGCTAGTAGTTCCCCCTGAATTCAAGAGGTGTCGAATGTTAGTGCATTTCTCTTGGAATTTTAAAATATTCTGTAGCATCTCATGAGTTTAAATCCCCTCTCCATGTCTTTCTTCTTCCCTTCCTCTAAGAGAGATATATTATAAAACATTTTTTAAGAGGAAAGGAGAAAAAAATCAACAAAGCTAATCAACACATTGAAGAATTCTGATGTTTATCAGATGGACCCCTCACCACCTGATCAGGAAAAAGGGAAAGAATCATCTTATATCTCTTCTTTGAAGCCAAGAATATCTTTTATGACATCACAGCATTTAATTTTGATTGTAGTATGGTGGTTCTTTCTATTAACATTGTTGTTGTCACTTTATCTTCTTTTACCAACTACATGGTGTTCAAGTCAATTCCTGACCTATCACACTAGGCAAGTGTTGAAGTCTTAAGAAAAGTGTCTGGTGGTAAAGCCGGTACCTGCAGATATATATTTTTTCCCCTTGAGGGGTGAGAACACGTCCAAAAGAAGGTATATTCCTCTTTATTCTCTACCATCTGATGCTTGGCAGGAAGGCTGGTGTAACTAAGAGCTATGATGTCAACTTTTTGTGGTCCAGTTCACATGTCACTCTTTTGTTCATATTGTTCTATTATGTACTGGTTATAATTTAGATTTAAATGGTTTTGTTTAATCATCATCCTTCCTTCTACCCCTGCTAAGTTCCTAATAACTGTGATATCAACTTCCTCTTTCATTTCAACAGCTGAACCTATTAAATAATACCAAGATAACAATAGCAGAGAAATCATAGGAGCTCTGGAATATAGCCAGAACCCATCAAGGCCCATAGCCTTACCATGTGAAAAAGAGTGCCAACCTTTTTTCTAAATTAATGGCGATGACTATTATGCCAGCTTTCTTGATTTGATTGTGTTGCTGCAAACACGGAAAAATGGAAAAATGAAGAAATTACCTATTAATTTGTAAAATACTTCATGATTAACAAAGGACATAAATTAGTGTTACCATATAGTATAGAAAATATGTTTGCTATAATACATATATATGTGTGTACATATATAAATATTATATGTGTAGATAGATAGATGTTAGATCACCTATATATCTAAGTGTACTGATTGACTCTGAACACACTGTTCCAGAAGAAAGTCTCTCCCTAATGGTTCTAAGGTACTATTGATGGATTAGGGGTAAATCTCTAATTCTTTTGGCTTGAGCCTCAGTTTTGGTGTGTTTTCCTCTTTGTCAACCATCAGTGATTAGTGTCTCAGTTCCATTTGACCAAATATGATTTAAACTTTTCAAAGAGGTATTTGTTCCATATATACAAGAAGAAATATAAACATTTCCCCTCTAAACCCTGGAAATACATTCTTTCCTATACCATTTTTGTTTCTGTGGAGCTTGGACTAAGATTGAACAATTTCTACATAGTTTCTCCTCCTGGTGGACTTCCAAACATGGTATAAATGAGTCTACAACTCTGCTGCTGTGTACTGATCCAGACAGATGTGCTCAGAATGTTACATTTTACACTTCAGCTTTCATACAAGTCCTAGAATACTTCCACACTTCTGGTGGCTCATTTTCCTAATCTTTCAACTCACAAGGTCACATCCATCTTTAGTCTATTTAACTTAAAATAGGAAAGAATAAATACAAAGAGGCAAAGAACAGAGAACTTTATTCACACTTTATATGTGAGTATTACAGTAGGAAGACCCAAAGCCTCTTTTTAATATTTCTCATATCAGAATACAGCTAGGAAGGAAAAAGGCAAACTAAGAAGTAGACCCTAACATCTTTTGAATGCATCCCAGTTTAGGCTCTAAAACCATTTAATAAGCTATGTCTTCATCTGTATTTAGTAAATCAGATGCAGTTTTAGAATGATAATACTAAATAACAATAGCTAGAATTTATATTGAGGTGTGCAAAACACTTTACAGGTTTTGGGCAGCTGGGTGATAATAGATAGCATATTCTGTAGGCTATAGTCAGTAAGTTCTAAGTTCAAATCTGGCCTCAGATATTATTAACTGTGTTACCTTAGGCAAATCACTTAACTCTATTTGCCTCAGTTTCCTCATCTGTAAAAGAAGCTGGAGAAGAAAATGAGAAGTCACTCCCAGATCTTTGCCATGAAAATACCAAATGGGTTCACAAAGAGCTGGACACAACTGAAAAAGTGACTGAACAATAACTTCTTGACTCTAAATATAGTGCTCTATTGATTAAGCCACCGAGCTTTCTCATGCATGTCTACACATATTCCAAATGAGGAAGCTGAGTACTTCCAGTGCATATTTATACCTTTCCAGAAACAGATTCTCCAGGCTCTTCCATATTGTTTTGTACTTTAGCTCCAGCCTCCATGACATATACATATATGTGCATTTGGATATGTATATATATAAATATTATATACATCAATTTTTAATATGGTAGTCACAACTCCCTAAAATATGTAGAACAGATACTGTCTTAATTTTATAGCTGAGAAAAGTGAGATACCCAGATGTAGAGTAACTTTCTAAAACTGGTGTTAGATTACAAAACCCAGGCCAGTGCTTTAGATGGTAAATTTAGTGCTCTTTCTACTGTCTACTACCATCCTGTCCAGTAATTGAAGATTTCAGTTGGCTGATGTCTATGGATAATTGAAGCAAAAATTAGTTTGAGTAGTGCCTCAATTACTCAGATAATCATCTTAAATTTTTATTTGTTGAAATGTGTGGAAAGGTGCTATTTATATGTGAAAATAGAATCTCTCAGGATAGAAAACACAGTTCTTGTTCTATACACAGGGATCTGGGGGATCTTGGGAATGTATGTAGTATATATTTATGAGTCATATATAGAGTCAGGAGAGATGTTATGAGTAAGGCAGACACAGAAAGAGAGCCAGAGACTATTAGGGACAAAGATTGACAGTTACAAAAAAAGAGTGGCAAAGACTGAGAAGTTCATAATTTCATATGATCACTACTTTTCCATATTTCTTAAATGCCATACTTTAAGGCAAAAGTTCAATCCAAGTGGTATTTGGAGTTACACTAGTGGTAACAGAAATGCTTCTATAGAGACCCAACTGAGTGAGTGGGTTTTACTTGGTCTCTCATATATAATCAAAGCTGGGCTCTTTTTGGATGACCACAATCAACTGCCTTCATTCCCGATTGTAAGCTTCCTAAGTTGGAAAGTGCCAGAAATTACACTTTGAACTTCCAAACAGTGTAAAACTGAACAGAAGTGTATTTTTGGATCCCAAATGTGCTCTCATATCCTTCCAATTCTGCAAAAATCAAACAAGCAGAATCTCATTATCTGTGCCTCCAGCCATCATCTCTTACAACTGGTCCTGCCTTCTTTTTCCTGTGACACTGTTCCACTGTGTGGGACAGAGATATAACTGTTTCCCAACCCACTGCCCCTCTTCTCTCCTCGGCTCCCATCCTATCTACACCACCCCAAGTCTCCCCCTCCCACTGCTCCAAGCAGTGAAATGCATCAACAGAGAGAACCCAAAGAATATGCCTTTGCTCACTCAAACTAAGATGAATTGTGTCAGAGTTCAGAGCACTGTTGTTACTTTGGCTTTGAATCTCTGCACTTGGTCTCTGCCAAGGCTGGTGTCAGCTGGTGAATTATAACATTGGCAGACAGGACAGAGATAAGCAAAAAATACAATGACAGCTGCTACACAGAACTATTCTTTCTGGCCTAGTGAATACAAAAATACATTGTGTAAATAAAGACAGACAGCTTCATTATGCAATTGTCTGCTACTGTGTCACTACGAAAGAACGTGTATTGATTCAGGAAACTAGATCCAGACTCTTCAGGCTAATATGTTCTTGCTTCTGGGATGCATGGTGCATTAAGAAATGCAATAATAATCTGGCTCTTAATGTTAGAGTTGGAGTGGTAGGTAAAATCAATGTAACACTTCATTTACCTTCAGGCATTTTGGGGCTTGGCAGATCTAAATTTCCACTAAGAATTGTATTAGCAGCCTGATTCTTTGGGTGAGAAACACCAAAAAAAAAAATAAAATAAAATGAAAGGAACACCAAAACAAACAAAGCAGCTCACCCACACTAGGTCTCATTTTAGGATTTTGTTGTTTTTAGTGGGGAAGGAGTTACTCTTTGAGCTACTGCCCATATTTAGATGAATTAATAATTTTTGTGAATGAAGATTTGTCAATTTTTTTTATCCTTGTATAATGACATAGTCTTGAGAAACAGGTAGGGGGGTAGAAGGGAATAGAGGCTGGACTTGGAAGTCAGAGGGAAATGAATTCAAATTTCACCAAAAATATTAGTATTTAATGTTTCTGGCAGACAGTGACAAGCTTTTAATAAGTGCTTATTAAGTGTCAGGCTGTGCTAAACTCTTTAAAGAGTTTGAAGAGCAAAAAGACAGTACCCACTCTCAAGGAGTTTATATTCTAATGAAGGAAGACAACATACAAATGGGAAATAAAAAGGGTTGTTTTCTGCATGGGGGTATAGTTTAAAGTTAGGAAAATCAGAAGCAGAAGCAGGAGGGCAATGATAGATGGCCACTCTATGGTCCTTCCCAAAATGAAGGGCCTGTGAGGAACTCATCAATGGACTGACATTGTGGGAGGGATGTTCCAGGATAAAAATGCACCAGCAGCTGAGGAATGGTATAGAGTTGGAGGGGGAATGTATGGATCATAGACCATATAAAGCCCACAAAATCATTTGCTGAGGCAATTGCAGGTGATGATGAGCTGAAATCTGGGTACAACAACCTTCTACAGCTTGAATTCTATAAGTTGCTAATTTTGTATGCCCTGTGAATAACGTGATAAATATCCAAATGCCCTTGGCAGGAAAAAAAAGTTCCACATTTCTAGATTAACAAGAAAGCCAAAACATATTGTTGAGAATCTGTAACAAAATACTGAAAAATTAGAGAGTTGGACTTAATGACCTTAATTTCACTTCTAACTCTAAAGCATGTTTTATGGTACTTTTATTCTCACAGGATTTTGAGATCTCACACTACTAACTTATTCTTGGTCCAATTCTTCTTTCCTTTTTTAATAAAATAAATGACATCCTTTTACTTAGACAAAAAAATCCTTTCTCATTGTGTTTTATTTTTGGAGGGCGCTGCTTTGGGATATGGAGGCATTTCTCATACGCCAACGGAATTGTGATATAATACAGTGGTCAGCAAACTATCATCCCTAAATCAAATCCATCCCATTTGCACATCGATGGAGTAGAAATGACCTTTGTATCTGTGTATATAAGCATATACATAAATATAATATTTTTGGATAATCATGTATTTATCTATCAAAAAGCACAGATATATTACTTATTTATTTATTTTTCTTTTTAAATTTTGAATTCTATTTCTTCTCTCCCTGTCCCAATTGAGAAGTCAGGGCAAAAATATAAATTACATATGTAAAATTCTGCAAAACTTATTACCATATTCATCATATTTCAAAATGAAAAAAAAAGAAAATGAGAAGATTATATTCAGTGTTCTCTCTCTCTCTCTCTCTCTCTCTCTCTCTCTCTCTCTCTAATTATCTATAAAATATAACTCAGTGTAAAATCTCTCTCTGGAGGTATATAGAATTTTTTTCATCATGAATCCTTTGGAATTGTCTTAGATTATTCTATTGCTGAAAATAGCCAAGTCATTCATAGTTAATTGATCATCATTACAGCACTGTTGTTACTGGGCACAAGAATCTCTTACTTTTCCCTTCACTTTGCATTGGTTTATAGGTGTTGCTGTGTTATTTCTGAAATCATCCCCCTCATTATTTCTTATAGGAAAATTATAGTCGAATATCAAAATCATATGCCACAACTTGTTTAGCCATTTCACAAATGAAGAACATCTCATTTTTCATTTTTCTTGCTGCTACAAATTTCTTTCACCTATAGATCCTTTTTTCTTTTTCCTTTGCTCTTTTTGGGGTACAGACCTGATAGTGGTATTGATGGATTCGAGGGTACGCACAGTTTTACAATTCTTTGTGCATAGTTCCAAATTTTTCTCCAGAATATTTTAAATAGTTCACAATTACATCAATGGTTGATTAGGGAAAGTATTTTCCTTTGTTCCCTCCAACATTTGGCATTTCTGATAAGTGTGAAGTGGTACCTCAGAGTTATTTCAATTTGCATTTCACTACTCACTAGTGATTTGAAATATCTTTTTCAATGTAACTAAAGATAATTTTCATTCCTTCTCCTGAAAACTGCCTGTTTCAAATCTTTTGTCCATTTCTTAATTGAGAAATGGTTCTTATTTTTATAAATTTGACTTTATTGTCTATATATTTGAGAAATGAAGCTTTTATTTAAGAAGTTTGCTGTAAAAAGTGTAAATTGTTGCTTCATTGTCTAAAGCCCAGCTTCTTAAACTGTGGTTTATGACTCCATATGAGGTCTAATGAGTAATGAATTATTTCAATTTCTATTTTGCCTTCTAGAACTAAAATATCAGAATAGTTTTCTTTGATAATTTTTTTTTTTATGTAGTGTCCAGGTTTTTTCTTGAATCAATGCTTTCAGATAGTGCAAAAATTCTTGAATTATTTTTTCTCAATGTATTTCCCCTGTCAGTTGTTTTTTTTCCAGTGAGATATTTGACATTCTTCCATTTTGTCATTCTTTTGAGTTTCTTTTTATTAATTCTTCATATCTCATTGAACCATTAGGTTTCATTTACTCAATTCTAATTTTTAAGGAATTATTTTCTTCAGTGGATTTTTGGCCTTTTTATGATTTGATCAATTCTGGGTTTTTAGGTATTATTTTTTCCAGGATTTTTGTGCCTTTTATTTCCAAACTATTAATTCTCTTTTTCATGTGTTTTTTTTTTTTTTTTTTTGCAGTTCTCTCATTTATTTTCCCAATTTTTCTCTCTCACGTGTGTCTTTCTTTTTTAGATTTCTACCAGAAATTCTTGTTGGACATGTTTAAGTGGCATTTTTTGAGGCTTTATTTTCATTCACATTTTTGTTTTCCTCTATGTCTTGACCTTCCCTCCCATGAGAGTAGCCTTTTTTTTAGTTATTTTTTTATTATGTGTTGTTATTTATTCACTTTTCAAGTCTATGTTTTCATTTTGAATTTAATGTTAATATTGGACTTTATTCATCTGGTGGTGGCAAGACACTATCCAGAGATTCAGGCTTTTTCATTCTGCTGTTTTCAGAATTAGTTTTGGGTATCTGAAAATTTTTTGTACTTCTCAATGGGAATGATTTGGGGAGAGGTTCAATCACTGCTCTCCTGGTCTGCACTCTAGTTTCTATCCAGGAAGGGATCTTGATCCCCTGTAGCCAAATGCTAGTTTTCTTTTTCATCTTCTTAAGTTCATCCAAAAATTCACCACTCTTTGATGTACTAGATTCCCTTCCTCATTTTTTGTTAATATCTTTGAGATCTCCTTCCTAATTTTCATTTTTGTTCATAGTTTTTTTTTTAACTTTCTTAACATTGTTTCTTCTATTCAATTATTTGCTTTTAAGAGAAATATCAAAGTATAAGATTTGATAGTTGACTTTTCCCCCTAATGAATCAATAATTTTATTTTGGGGACTTCCGGTTAAGATGGCGGAGAGGAGGCTCACAGTTGCATAAGCTCCGCGCTTTCTCTCACTATCCACTTCATTACAAGCCTCTGAATCAATGCTTGACTGAAAAAAACCCACAAATAGTTACCAAGAGAAGCCATCCTTGAGATCCGCCAAGCAAGGTCTGTCTTTACTGGAGGGCTGGGGCGGTTTTAGATCGGGCGCAGGCTGAGGGCAGCGGCAGTGAGAGCACGGGAGCAGACTGGAGAGGGGGTGGGGAGTGATCGTAGCCGTCTCTGCGGGGAGAGCTTCGCTACAGGTTTGGAACCTGCAGCAAGTCAACAGCCCAGCAGAGAAGCTAAAAACACCGGGGCTGAAGAACACAACCGCAAACAGCTGGAGTCTCTCAGGACCTGGCCGCCCCCCCCTTCCCCCCCCTCAGTGACTCAGCACGCTCTGGGATCTCAGAGCGCAGGCGCAGCACAGTCCTGCTAGTGCCTCACTGCTGCCCCCTGCAGTCTGTAGAGGAAGCTCGATAACACACCCAGCCCCCCCCCCCAAAGAAAGACTCCAGCTTTTTCTGTTTTTCTTTGCTAGTTTGTCTCTGATTAATAGACAGAATGAGCAAGAAGCTGAAGAGGACTTTAACCCTTGACAGCTTCTATACAGATAGAGAGCAGACTCTAAATCCTGAGGAGACTAAAAACAGACAGTCCCCAGGTGATTCCCCAAAGGAGGAGAGCGTCTGTTCCTCAGCACAGATGAACCTCATAGAAGTGATTAAAAAGGCTCTCACAAGGGAGCTAGAAGAAAAGTGGGAAAAGAGCCTGGAGAAGTCAGTTAAAGAGAGAGTGGATAAAGAAGTAAAATCCTTGAAAAATAGGATTAGTGAACTGGAAACAGAAAACAGCTCTCTAAAAAACAAAATTGGCGAAATGGAAAAAAATTCCACAGAACAAAAGAACTCAATTGGACAATTAGAGAAAGATTTTAAAAAAGTGAGTGAAGAGAATACTTCACTGAAAATCAGAATTGAACAAGTGGAATTGAATGACTCGAGGAGACAAGAAGAATCAGTCAAGCAAATCCAAAAAAATCAAACAATGGAGAAAAATGTGAAATACCTTCTGGGGAAGACAACAGACCTGGAAAACAGATCCAGGAGAGACAATCTGAGAATCATTGGACTCCCAGAAAAACATGATGAAAAAAAGAGCCTGGACATTGTCTTCCAGGAAATTATCAAAGAGAACTGCCCAGAAGTCATAGGAACAGAGGAAAAAATAAACATTGAAAGGATTCATCGATCACCCACTGAAAGGGATCCTAAAATCAAAACACCAAGGAATATAGTGGCCAAATGCCAGAACCCTCAGATGAAAGAAAAAATATTGCAAGCGGCTAGAAAAACCCAATTCAAGTATCAAGGAGCCACAATAAGGATCACCCAGGATCTGGCAGCATCCACATTAAAAGATCGAAGGGCCTGGAATATGATATTCCGAAAGGCTAAGGAACTTGGTATGCAACCAAAAATAACTTACCCAGCGAGAATGAGCATCTTTTTCCAGGGAAGAAGATGGACATTCAACGAAGTAAGCGAATTTCATCTATTTCTGATGAAAAAACCAGAACTTAACAAAAAGTTTGATCTACAAATATAGAACTCAAGAGAAATCTAAAAAGGTAAAGATTAATCTTGGGAACTATATTTTGACTATATAGATGTATAAAGAATACATGTATACCTTGTTCTAGAAATTGATGTGGAAAGGACACTGTACCAGAAAAAGGGTAAAGTGGGGGTAGTACATCACATGAAGAGGCATAGGAAACCTATTATATCTGAGAGAAAGAATGGAGGGGGATGAATATAGTGGGTATCTTACTGCCTTCAGAATTGGCTTTAAGTGAAAAATCTTAAGACATATTCAATCTATGGTGAAACTTCTTCCATCTCATTGAAAAGTGAGAAGGGAAAAGTGGAAAGGGAAGGAATAAGCTAAGCGGAAGGGAATACGGGAACTGGGAGGGAAAGGGGTAAGATAGGGGGAGGAACTCTAAGGCGGGGGGAGGGACACTAAAAAGGGAGGGCTGTGAGAAGCAAGGGGTGCTCACAAGCTTAATACTTGGAAGGGGGGAAAGGGGAAAGAAGGGAGGAAAGCATAAATCGGGGTTAACAAGATGGCAAGTAATACAGAATTGGTCATTCTAACCATAAACGTGAACAGGGTAAACTCCCCCATAAAGAGGAAGCGGTTAGCAGAATGGATTAAAAGCCAGAATCCTACAATATGTTGTTTACAGGAAACACACCTGAAGCGGGGAGATACATGCAGGTTAAAGGTAAAAGGTTGGAGCAAAATTTACTATGCTTCAGGTGAAGTCAAAAAAGCAGGGGTAGCCATCCTGATCTCAGATCAAGCTAAAGCAAAAATTGACCTAATCAAAAGAGATAAGGAAGGACACTATATCTTGCTAAAGGGTAGCATGGATAATGAAGCACTATCTATATTAAACATATATGCACCAAGTGGGGTAGCATCTAAATTCTTAAAAGAGAAACTAAGAGAGCTGCAAGAAGAAATAGACAGTAAAACTATAATAGTGGGAGATCTTAACCTTGCACTCTCAGAATTAGATAAATCAAACCAGAAAATAAATAAGAAAGAAGTCAAAGAGGTAAACAGAAACTAGAAAAGCTAGATATGATAGATCTCTGGAGAAAATGTAATGGAGACAGAAAGGAATACACTTTCTTTTCAGCAGTTCATGGAACCTATACAAAAATTGACCATATATTAGGACATAAAAACCTCAAACTCAAATGTAGCAAGGCAGAAATAGTAAATGCATCCTTTTCAGACCACGATGCAATGAAAATTACATTCAACAAAAAAGCAGGGGGAAGTAGACCAAAAAATAATTGGAAACTAAATAATCTCATACTAAAGAATGATTGGGTGAAAACAGCAAATCATAGACATAATTAATAACTTCACCCAAGAAAACGATAATAATGAGACATCATACCAAAATGTATGGGATGCAGCCAAAGCGGTAATAAGGGGAAATTTCATATCTCTAGAGGCCTATTTGTATAAAATAGAGAAAGAGAAGGTCAATGAATTGGGTTTGCAATTAAAAATGCTAGAAAAGGAACAAATTAAAAACCCCAGTCAAACACTAAACTTGAAATTCTAAAAGTAAAAGGTGAGATCAATAAAATTGAAAGTAAAAAAACTATTGAATTGATTAATAAAACTAAGAGTTGGTTCTATGAAAAAACCAACAAAATAGACAAACCCTTAGTAAATCTGATTAAAAAAAGGAAAGAGGAAAATCAAATTGTTAGTCTTAAAAATGAAAAGGGAGAACTCACCACTAACGAAGAGGAAATTAGAGCAATAATTAGGAGTTACTTTGCCCAACTTTATGCCAATAAATTCGACAACTTAAATGAAATAGAAAAATACCTCCAAAAATACAGCTTGCCCAAACTAACAGAGGAAGAAGTAAATATCCTAACCAGTCCCATCTCAGAAAAAGAAATAGAACAAACTATCAATCAACTCCCTAAGAAAAAATCCCCAGGACCAGATGGATTTACATGTGAATTCTACCAAACATTTAAAGAACAATTAACTCCAATGTTATATAAACTATTTGAAAAAATAGGGATTGAAGGAGTCCTACCAAACTCCTTTTATGACACAGATATGGTACTGATACCTAAACCAGGTAGGCTGAAAACAGAGAAAGAAAATTATAGACCAATCTCCCTAATGAATATTGATGCTAAAATCTTAAATAAAATATTAGCAAAAAGATTACAGAAAATTGTCACCAGGATAATACACTATGACCAAGTAGGATTTATACCAGGAATGCAGGGCTGGTTCAATATTAGGAAAACTATTAGCATAATTGACTATATCAATAACCAAACAAACAAAAACCACATGATCATCTCAATAGATGCAGAAAAAGCATTTGATAAAATCCAACATCCATTCCTAATAAAAACACTTGAGAGCATAGGAATAAATGGACTTTTCCTTAAAATAGTCAGGAGCATATATTTAAAACCATCAGTAAGCATCATATGCAATGGGGAAAAACTGGAACCTTTCCCAGTAAGATCTGGAGTGAAGCAAGGTTGCCCACTATCACCATTATTATTTAATATCGTATTAGAAACACTAGCCTTGGCAATAAGAGTCGAGAAAGATATAAAAGGAATTAGAGTAGGCAATGAGGAAACCAAACTATCACTCTTTGCAGATGATATGATGGTATACCTAGAGAACCCCAGAGATTCTACCAAAAAGCTATTGGAAATAATTCATAATTTTAGCAAAGTAGCTGGCTACAAAATAAATCCCCATAAATCCTCAGCATTTTTATACATCACCAACAAAACCCAACAGCAAGAGATACAAAGAGAAATTCCATTCAGAATAACTGTTGATACCATAAAATATTTGGGAATCTATCTACCAAAGGAAAGTCAGGAATTATATGAGCAAAATTATAAAAAAGTCTCCACACAAATAAAGTCAGACTTAAATAATTGGAAAAATATTAAGTGCTCTTGGATTGGCCGAGCGAACATAATAAAGATGACAATACTCCCTAAACTAATCTATTTATTTAGTGCTATACCAATCAGACTTCCAAGAAAATATTTTATTGATCTAGAAAAAATAACAACAAAATTCATATGGAACAATAAAAAGTCGAGAATCTCAAGGGAACTAATGAAAAAAAAATCAAATGAAGGTGGCCTAGCTGTACCTGATCTAAAATTATATTATAAAGCAGCAGTCACCAAAACCATTTGGTATTGGCTAAGAAATAGATTAGTGGATCAGTGGAAAAGGCTAGGCTCACAAGACAGAATAGTCAATTATAGCAATCTAGTGTTTGACAAACCCAAAGCCCCTAACTTCTGGGAAAAGAATTCATTATTTGATAAAAACTGCTGGGATAATTGGAAATTAGTATGGCAGAAATTAGGCATGGACCCACACTTAACACCATATACCAAGATAAGATCAAAATGGGTCTATGACCTAGGCATAAAGAACGAGATTATAAATAAATTAGAGGAACATAGAATAGTTTATCTCTCAGACTTGTGGAGGAGAAAGAAATTTGTGACCAAAGATGAACTAGAGACCATTACTGATCACAGAATAGAAAATTTCGATTACATCAAATTAAAAAGCCTCTGTACAAATAAAACTAATGCAAACAAGATTAGAAGGGAAGCAACAAACTGGAAAACATTTTCACAGTTAAAGGTTCTGATAAAGGCCTCATTTCCAAAATATATAGAGAACTGACTCAAATTTATAAGAAATCAAGCCATTCTCCAATTGATAAATGGTCAAAGGATATGAACAGAAAATTTTCAGAGGATGAGATTGAAACTATTACCACTCATATGAAAGAGTGTTCCAAATCATTATTGATCAGAGAAATGCAAATTAAGACAACTCTGAGATATCACTACACACCTGTCAGATTGGCTAAGATGACAGGAAAAAATAATGATGAATGTTGGAGGGGATGCGGGAAAACTGGGACACTAATGCATTGTTGGTGGAGTTGTGAACGAATCCAACCATTCTGGAGAGCAATCTGGAATTATGCCCAAAAAATTATCAAAATGTGCATATCCTTTGATCCAGCAGTGTTTCTATTGGGCTTATATCCCAAAGAAATACTAAAGAAGGAAAAGGACCTATATGTGCCAAAATGTTTGTAGCAGCCCTGTTTGTAGTGGCTAGAAACTGGAAAATGAATGGATGCCCATCAATTGGAGAATGGCTGGGTAAATTGTGGTATATGAATGTTATGGAATATTATTGTTCTGTAAGAAATGACCAGCAGGATGAATACAGAGAGGCTTGGAGAGACCTACATGAACTGATGCTAAGTGAAATGAGCAGAACCAGGAGATCATTATACACTTCAACAACGATATTGTATGAGGACATATTTTGATGGAAGTGTATTTCTTTGACAAAGAGACCTGAGTTTCAATTGATAAATGATGGACAAAAGCAGCTACACCCAAAGAAAGAACACTGGGAAACGAATGTGAACTATCTGCATTTTTGTTTTTCTTCCCGGATTATTTATACCTTCTGAATCCAATTCTCCCTACGCAACAAGAGAACTGTTCGGTTCTGCAAACATATATTGTATCTAGGATATACTGCAACATATCCAACATATAAAGGACTGCTTGCCATCTAGGGGAGGGGGTGGAGGGAGGGAGGGGAAAAAAATCGGAACAGAAATGAGTGTCAATATAATGTAATTATTAAATAAAAAATTAAAAAAAAAAAATTTATATTTTAAAAATTTTTTTCCTCCATCTTCCTCCCTTCCCCCTCCATTGAGAAGGCAAGCAATTTGATATAGGCTATACATGTGAAATCAACCAAAATATTTTCATTTTAGTGATGTTGTGAAAGAAAACAGAGGAAAAAAAATAATCCCTCAAGAAAAATAAAGTAAAAAAGTGTCCTTCAATCTGCATTCAGACACCATCAGTTCTTTCTCTGAGTTTGAAAAGTAATTTTCATCATAAGTCCTTTCAGAGTTTTTTTTTGAATCATTGTATTTATGAGAATAGCTAAATCATTCACAGTCATCATCTTACAATATTGCTGTTAGTTTGTTCACAGTACATTTCACTTTGCATCAGCTCATGGGAGTCTTTTCATTTTTTTTTTTTTTTTGAGATTACACTCCTCCTCATTCTTATAGTACAATAGAATTTCATCAAATTTGCATACCACAATTTGTTCAGCCATTCAATTTCTTATTCTTTGCTACCAGAAAAGAGCTGATATAAATATTTTATTATAAAAAGTCCCTTTCTTTTTTTTAATATCTTTTTGGGATACAACCTAGTTGTAGTTTTGCAAAGTCAAAGGATATGGGGCATAGTTTTGGATAACTCTACAGAATGATTGAATCTCCAGTAGTATATTGTCTTATTTTCCCATATCCCCTCTATCATTAGTCATATTCTTTTCTGTCCTATGTGTGTATGATCTATCCTATGTGTGTTTGTGAAGGAAATCCAAAATGCAGACAGGCAAAAATATAGAGATTGGGAATTCAATATAATGGTTCTTAGTCATCTCCCAAAGTTCTGTCGCTGGGTGTAGTTGATTGAGTTCATTACTGCTCCATTGCAGCTGATTTGGTTCATCTATCTCATTGCTGAAGATGGCTAGGTCTATCAGAATGGATTATCATATAGTATTGCTGTTGAAGTAAATAATGATCTCCTGGCCCTGCTCGTTTCACTCAGCATCAGTTCGTGTAAGTCTTCTGAAATCATCCTGTTGGTCATTTCTTACCAAACAATAATATTCCATAATATTCATATACCACAATTTATTCAACCATTCTCCAATTGATGGGCATCTACTCAGTTTCCAGTTTCTGGCCACTACAAAAAGACCTGCCACAAACATTCGTGTACATACAGATCCCTTTCCCATCTTTATTCTCTCTTGGGGATATAAGCCCAGTAGTAACACTGCTGGATTAAAGGGTATGCACAGTTTGATAACTTTTTAAGCATAGTTCCAAATTGCTCTCCAGAATGGTTGGATGTATTCACAATTTGACCAACAATGTATGTGTCCCTGTTTTCCCACATCCCCTCCAACATTCTGCATTATCTTTCCCTGTCATTCTAGCCAGTCTGACAGGTGTGTAGTGGTATCTCAGATTTGTTTTAATTTGCATTTCTCTGATTAATAATAACTTGGAGCATCTTTTCTCCAAGATGGCTAGAAATAGTTTCAATTTCTTCATCTGAGAATTGTCTGTTCATATCCTTTGTCCATTTATCAATTGGAGAATGGTTTGATTTCTTATAAATTAGAGTCTATTCTCTATATATTTTGGAAATGAGGCCTTTATCAGTACCTTTGACTGTAAAAATATTTTCCCAGTTTATTGCTTCCCTTCTAATCTTGTCTGCATTAGTTTTGTTTGTACAAAAACTTTTCAGTTTGATATAATCAAAATTTTCTATTTTGTGATCAGTAATGATCTCTAGTTCTTCTTTGGTCCTAGATTCCTTCTTCTTCTTCCACAGGTCTGAGAGGTAAACTATCCTGTGTTCCTCTAATTTATTCATAATCTCATTCTTTATGTTTAGGTCATAAACCCATTTTGACCTTATCTTGGTGTCCGGTGTTAAGTGTGGATCGATGCCTAGTTTCTGCTTTACTAGTTTCCAATTTTTTCAGCAATCTTTGTCAAACAGTAAGTTCTTATCCAAAAAGCTGGGGTCTTTGGGTTTGTCAAACATTACATTGCTATAGTTATTGACTGTTTTGTCCTTTGAACCTAACCTATTCCACTGATCAACTAATCTATTCCTTAGCTAATACCAAATGGTTTTGGTAACTGCTGCTTTATAATATAATTTTATATCTGGTACAGCTAGGCCACCTTCATTTGATTTTTTTTTTTTCCATTAATTCCCTTGACATTCTTGATCTTTCGTTTTTCCATATAAACTTCATTGTTATTTTTTCTAGGTCATCAAAATAGTTTTTTGGGAGTCTGATTGGTATACAGCTAAACAAATATATTAGTTTAGGTAATATTGTCATCTTTATTATATTTATTCAACCTATCCAAGAGCACTTAATATTTTTCAATTGGTTAGATCTGACTTAATTTGTGTGTAAAACATTTTGTAGTTTTGCTCATAAAGTTTCTGGTTTTTCCTCACCAGATAGATTCCTAAGTATTTTATACTATCAGTAGTTACTTTAAATGGAATTTCTCTTTGTAACTCTGACTGTTGGATTTTGTTAGTGATATATAAGAATGCTGATGACTTATGTGGGTTTGTTTTGTATCCTGCAACTTTGCTAAAGGTGTGGATTGTTTCTAATAACTTTTTAGGAGATTCTCTGGGGTTCTGTAAGTATACCATCATATCATCAGCAAAGAGTAATAATTTGGTTTCCTCATTGCCTACTCTAATTCCTTTAATCTCTTTCTCAACTCTTATTGCCAAAGCTGGCATTTCTAATACAATATTGAATAGTAAAGATGATAGTGGGCAACCTTGTTTCACTCCTGATCTTATTGGGAATGGTTGCAGTTATTCCCCATTACATATGATGCTTACTGCTGGTTTTAAATAGATGCTGCTGATTATTTTAAGGAAAGGTCCATTTATTCTTATACTCTCAAGTTTTTTTTAAATAGGAATGAATGTTGGATTTTATCAAATGCTTTTTCTGCATCTATTGAGATGATCATATGGTTTTGTTAATGTGGTTATTATTATGGCCAGTTATACTGATAGTTTTCCTAATATCGAAACAGCCCTGCATTCCTGGTATAAATCCTACTTGATCATGGTGTATTGTCCTGGAGATGAATTTCTGTAGACTTTTTGCTAATATCTTATTTAAGATTTTAGCATCAATATTCATTAGGGAGATTGGTCTATAATTTTCTTTCTCTGTTTTCAACCTACCTGGTGTAGGTATCAGTACCATGTCTGTGTCATAAAAGGAATTTGGTAGGACTTCTTCATTCCTTATTTTATTAAATAATTTATATAGCATTGGGGCCAATTGTTCTTTAAATGTTTGGTAGAATTCACATGTAAATCCATCTGGTCCTGGGGATTTTTTCTTAGGGAGTTGATTAATAGCTTGTTCTATTTCTTTTTCTGAAATGGGACTATTTAAGCAATTTACTTCCTCCTCTGATAATCTGAGAAGCCTATATTTTTGGAAGTAGTCATCCATCTCACTTAGGTTATCAAATTTATTGGCATAAAATTG